>NW_017676031.1:0-53553 GCF_001879085.1 Nicotiana attenuata | reverse complement strand
AATTCTAGTATTCTATAAGTTTTTACCCTAATTGAGTCCCTATTAGGGTTTCGAATCTTGCTTTTCCGGCTTAATTTCTATAGTTTTTTGTGTAAGTCTTTACTAGTTTTATTTTCTATTTATGGGAGTTGGTATATTCTTTCCAGAATCATTGTTACTTTAAAATTTGGCTGATTGATTTGCTCTGTTAGAGATTTGTATGCCTAAGTCTTGCCTGATTCCCTGTTTACGGCCTTAATTAGTCATTCTTGCCTCATTTGATTACCTGTATATTTATTGATTCCTTTACATGATTCTTCCCTTAATTAGACCCCTGATTATTTTATTCTGAACTCCTTTATTTGGTTTGATTTGAACTTCTTTCCTTAATTAGACTCCTTATTATTACCGTTTAGCTGATCGCCTTCAATTAAGGGAGGTTTATTCTGAACCCTTATGTGAATGGATTCTATGACTATCTTAATTGACTAAAGTTGATTCTTTTACCTTATTTACTCTACTCTCGAGCTACTATATAAACTCTCTTATTTTAACTTCTTAAACACGAACACTAATTCCTCCACACTCTCACACTCACAAAAGCTCTCTATTCTCTTCTGTTACTTGCAATTCTCACTAATCCAGCCGGCTGTAAGCCAAGGCTGGCTATTTGCACCACCTCTGCTCTATACTCTGTGTTCTCTCCTTGACTGGAATGTCCTGATTCAATTCACATTCCAAAACTATGTGTTTCTTTGTTGCTGCAGTTCATTAGTTGTGATTTCCAGTTCTATTTGCTATTCTACTGTCATATGCTCAATGTGTAACCAACATGCTTAGATTACACTGCCTAATTGCTGTATCACTCAACATGTTTAAGTTTGTTCTGTTAAAAGCTATAACTAGTATACTGTTTAGCATGCCCAATCCTGCTTTAAATAATTGCATGAATCCTATTTGTTCACTTGTATGTCCAAGCCACATTGTTTGCTTACTGTCTCACCCAGCATGTCTACATCCTGTTTGCTCTGTATGTGGTTAGTATTTCTAAACCTTGAATGCTTCATGTAGTGCCTGCATAGTTTGTTCATTTAAGTATTACCTATTGTAGTTTGACTAACAAGATCCTGTTAAGGTATCTAGACCTACCAAGTATTCTGATTGTGTGCCTAAGACTTATGTGTTATCAACATGTCTTTATTGTAATCTTTGTAACTAACTTGTCAATTCCACAACCTCATTAGTATATCTGTTTGCTTATACACTAGGCTGTATTCTATGTGTCCCCCAATCCCTATCTCCCTCTATGAAGAGTCTGCTTGCCCAAAATGTTTTTGAAACTGTGTGTTCTGTAACCTGATCTCTGACCTCAAAAATGTTCTTCATGTTTCCTCAAACTGTTTTCCACCCTAACTAGTACTGATTTCAGAAAATCTTTTACTCCTAAGGCCCCTTTGCTACTGTTTACCAAACTCTTTCAAGTCATTATGCACTCTCACTTACTCTTAGTTCATTAAGTCCTGCCCCTCTGGTATAAGTACTACTTTAAGACCCTTGAGATCTCTCTGAACTCTGGCATATCAGGGCTGGAACTTATACACTGCACATAAATCAGTTCTTATTTGAGAAAGGTCTGAGTGTAAGCACTGCCCGGGATCTTTAAGGTCCTTAGGGAACTCTGACGCACCTAGACATGAATTGGGCTATGGAACGTTGGGCACTTGAGACTACTGAAGGCTTGAAAACTACTTTGGGCTTACTTCAGGCTCCCTATAGATTAATGTATATTTGTATTTATGTAATTTATTCAGTTCTTGGTCTGTAATAATCTTTGTAAACAGATATTGGGGAAATTAGTAAACTGGGAGGGATTATTATACACATTTTGTTGGGGAATGGGTAGATATCCTGCCTATAGGATTTTAAAAGAATGCTTACATTCTTAGAAACCATGCCTGTAGGACGTTACAATATGTTGTCTATATATCATGCTTATAAGTTATTACAATGTTTGTTCACTTAAACATCATGCCAATAGGATTCAAAAATCAATCCTACATCCTAATATCATGCCTGTAAATTTGCTTCGATGTTCACTTAGATATCATGCCTATAGGGTGTAAAGTAACTGAGGTTCAGTTCCCATTACAGCATGTATTCAAATTGCATCTCCTTAGAAATCATGCCTATAGGATTTAAAATCAGCTTTAATAGAAATTATGCCTATAGGGATTTCGCTTTGGTCAACTAAATTCTGCTTGCTTCACCTTGTGTTTAGTTAGAAATCACGCCTATAGGATCTAAAACCAGTTTAGTTAGACTTAAAATCAGTTTAATTCACACCTGTAGGTTCTGAATCAGTTTAATTAACTGACCTACTCATCTCTTCAACGATGTGTTAATTAACTAGAAAGCATGCCTATAGGATCCAAATTGCCCGTTTAAAATTGTTTACTGTTTTACCGCATTCCTGAGCAATGATTAGATACCATGCTCATAGGACATCACTATTATACGCCTAGGCAAGCCCGTATGGCGACTAAAATTCTGCAATTGTAAAACTACGCCTTGTCATTTGTGACTGCTCATATTCAACAGGTCTAAAATAAGTAGGCAAACTGAATAGGTCTTTGACACTTCGGTCTTAACTTCATACTGCATATTTTCTTCTCATCTAGATGTCCTGTTCTAGAGTTCCTCTTAAATATCTGAAAGCTGTTGTTTGAGACGTGCACTTACTTGTTCTGTTTGTGGAGGTAAAATGTGAGCCTTTAATTGTTCCCTCTTTAATGCAGTCCTAATTATTTTTGGTTGACGCCTAGATTTTTCTCCTTTAAGTACCTTAGGATGGTCTAGAACTACCTAAATTAGAGGTCCTAAATACCTCTAGGGCCACAAGGAAGGGACGGGTAATGCACGCATAGGATATCTTTCAAGGTTGCTAGAACGCTTTAGTCTATGACCAAGGGGAGGGAATCAGGTAGTAAGGATATGATGACTACGCGCTAATGTCACGTGTATCCCCTCATTGAGGAGTGATTACCGGGCATTGTGTGGGTATGATCCTGTAGGCTAATCAACCTAGGACTCCTCTTTCCCAATTCCTATGTGTTTTAAATGAACTTCTTTTTCTTTACGTATATATGTGTGCAAATTGTTCAAACCTCTCCCTTGCTTCCATTAACTGAATCATACATGTGTTTAGAATGTGAAAACATGCTTTTATTTGAGAATATGTGTTGAAATTGTTTGTAAAAGGACTAATTCACATAGTTTAAGTTCGGCCGGGACCCACCGTTGTGGACTACAAGGGGTGCCTAACACCTTCCCCTCGAGGTTATTTCGAGCCCTTACCTTAATCTCTGGTAATGCAAACTGGTTTATGAGTTAACCGCTCTAGGTTCCCTAACGCACCATAATCCGTTAGGTGGCGACTCTTCAAATACCCAAATCCCAAAAGGAAACGAGTCGATTCCCCATGAGTGTCGAAGCCCGGACTTTCTCCGCGAGGAGGAAAAATAGGGGGCGCGACATATCTTGGCACCTGATAAGATTCCAACGCTTCTTCCCCCTGGTTAGCTTCACTTGACTCGAGAGCAGGCGCCGGTTCTTGTAACTGCTATGCCTCATGCTCCTTCCCTTTGCTATTGGAGACCGAAATTGCATTCATCTCCTTTGTCGCCTGTTGGTCGCCTTTTATCTGTTTAATCCCCTCGGGAGTTGAGAATATTAGCAACTGATGATACGTTGATGGTACGGCTTTTATCTCGTGCAACCACGGTCTTCCCATAATAATGTTATAACCCATATCACCATCCACAACCTCGAAAATGGTCGTCTTCATCACCCCCTCGGCATTTGTGGGCAGCAGGATCTCTCCTCGGGTTGTCACGCTTGCGAGGTTAAACCCGACGAGGAGTTTTATGGCCGGAATGATGCTTCCGGTAAGTTTGGTTGGCTCCAATACCCTCCATTGTATGATATTCGCCGAACTTCCTGGATCTACCAGAACACATTTGATTTTAAAATCTAATACATTTAAAGAAATTACCAATGCGTCGTTGTGTGGTAGCAATAATCCGTCTGCATCTTCCTCCGAGAAAGTGATGTCGTCCTCAATGACTTCCCGGAGCCTCTTGTCGTGGGTTACTGTACCTTCGTCTTTTTTGCTGCCGAGAAAGTAACCCCGTTAATCTCGTTCCCCCTGAAAATCATGTTGATTGTTTGGTGCGGGGCGTCTGCTCCTATTTTTGAGGGCTGCGTGTTATCACGGTTGCGACCGTAATTGTTTCTGGCCCAGTCACTTAAGAATTCCCTGAGATGGCCATTTTTCAATAGTGTCAACACCTCTCCACGCAGATGTCAGCAGTTCCTAGTTCGGTGGCTGTCCGTCTCGTGGTATTCGCACCACAAATTAGGATCCCTCTGGCTGGGATCGGACCTCATCGACTTCGGGAACCGTGCTTCTTTAATGTTTCTCATAGCCGATACCAACTCTACTACACTTGTATTCTGAAAGTTTGGGATAGGAAGGATCTCGAGAACCTGATGCTTCCTTGTCCTGTAGCGATCTGTTGTTTTGGCCGCGATCAGTTCTTCTGTCAGTAACGAACTGTCTGCCGACCGGAAACCTCTGCCGCGTCCTTCGGCCCATTTGTATGGAAAAAATCGGCCCCTCGAAGATCGCCTGTCTGTGTCGAAATCGTCTTTTGATTTTTCTTTATTCTTCTTCTGACCTTTAGCCAACGCCGGGAAGCCGAGCTGATCATTCTCAATCTTCATCTTTGACTCGTACCGGTTGTGAACGTCCGCCCAAGTCATCGCTTGGAATTCGAGCAAGCTTTCCTTCAACTTCCGGGAGGCATTGAAACTTCTCGGGTTCAAAACCCTTAGTGAATGCTTCAGCCACCCGTTCATCCGGAACAACCGGGAGCAACATCCTTTCCTTCTGGAACCGGGTTACGAATTCCCGCAGCAACTCAGACTCTCCTTGTGCAATTATGGATATGTTAGCCTCCGGGCCTGCACCTTTCTGTCCCCAGCATGAGCCTTAACGAAAGAATACGCGAGCATCCCAAAGGAATCTATGGAATGCTTGGGTAACAACAACTACCACATCAAGGCTCCCCTCGTGAGAGTCTCTCTGAACTTTTTCAGCAAAACAGATTCGATCTCGTGGGGACGTTCCCCTTCACCGCCGTTGTATATGTGGTAATATTCTCCTGAAGGTCCAAAGTCCCATCATATTTCGGCACGTCGGGCATTTTAAACCACTTCGGGATCAATTCTGGTGCCATGCTTGGTTTGTACGACAACTGAGTATACTTCTTTGAGTCCGGCCCTTTAAGCATCGGTGGTGCACCCGGGATTTGGTCCATGCGGGCAATTTACTTCCCTCGTAAACTGTAAGAGTTCGCTTTTGAAGGGATCGCTCTCGTTGTTGTGACCGGATCTGCTCCCCTGGCCCCATAGAAGCCAACCTCACCCCTCGGGGTATTGTTGTCGATCCTCTGTGTTGTTTGATTCGCAGGAGCACCGGGAGGAACAAGACCTCGTCCGTTCGCGTTATTGGAAGCACCCGACAACACCTGCTTTAGTTCTGTCATAACCTTATCCTGCCATGTGAGATGGCCTAGAATGACCTCTTGTTGCTCCTGCAGGACCCTTGCCGCTTCAACAACATGCTCCTCTTCAGCATCAT
The DNA here is from genome assembly GCF_001879085.1 of Nicotiana attenuata. Taxonomy (NCBI): domain Eukaryota; kingdom Viridiplantae; phylum Streptophyta; class Magnoliopsida; order Solanales; family Solanaceae; genus Nicotiana; species Nicotiana attenuata. The sequence goes on along the minus strand of NW_017676031.1, from coordinate 47,873 downwards.
CAGGAGTCACCCCCCGAACATGTCGCGGGGCTGGTCTCCTTGAGCCTCAAGATTGTGTGTGTTGTTAACACCATTATCTGTCATTTTCTGTGATATTTTGCTAAGAAAAAGTAATCAAAATACGTTAGTAAAAGAAGGCAAGGACCAACTTAATTACACGACTATCTAGGCCCCACAGTGGGTGCCAAACTGTTTAGCCGTAAAACGGTACAGTTGAATTTATATGTGGTTTCTAGACAAGTGAATTAATTCGATCCTGAAATAATAGAAGAATTGAAATAATATGCAATACTTAGCCTTGAGATGAAAATAAAACAGCAGAAAAAGTAGTTCCGGGAGCAGGGCTTCCGGATACAACAACGATGGAATCAAAAAGCAAAAAAATAAAATTGTATAAAGCTTTGAACAGATTATAGCATACGTTTGCTAGAATATTCGTGTCCTTTACAATGATAATAGAGCTCATTATTTATAGCTGCACCTAGGGAACAAGGTCCTAGGATCCTGCCCTTCTTTAATATCAATTATGAGGACCATTGAAGAATGTGTAACGGCAGACATGAATGACAAATTTTCTATAACGGGCAGTGTACTAAATGTTATAGAATATTCTTCATTAAATTCTACAGGTGGTAGGTATTTATTTCATCTTTATAAGCACAATTCTTTCTGGTAACAGATGGAATAGTTGTCTTCGGTTTTAGCTATCCTCTGCCTTCGACTCCACGTGTCACTCTCTTATGCAATCACTTAACATAGCATATTTTACCCCATACAAAAAACTGTACCGTTTTTTCACTTTGTCCCTGCATGTGAAAGCAACACAATTGGTATTAGTTATTTAGTTAGATGTTTCGTCGTCCGACGAACATGATATAACACTGTCATAGGAAACAAAATAATATCTAAGCATAAAACATAAACCTTATCCTTAAATAAGACTAACATAAGTTATTATTCTTTGAATTATCGGTCCCCATAAATAAGGGTATCAAATTACTTATCCACCTTAACATCGTCTAAAAGCTCCTTGTTCGATAATACACGTTTTTCTTTCCCACTGGCCATAGGTAGAGGCGGATATTGCCTTTGTTTTTTGGGTTCAATGAGATTCAGTATTTTTGATACGATATAAATTAAAAAAAATTACAAAACTTCGATTCTGATCATTATTCCAAAAGTATAATAATCACTGTTAAAAATTTTAAAAGTTGAATTTCATCAATTTTAAAATCCTGAATCAGCATTTGCCTACGTACCAAGTGTTGTAAATTATTTGTACCATACTTAGTTGATCGGTACATAGGTCAATTGGCAGTTCAGTAAATAATGAATACTAATAGAAAGCATGATGTAATATAGATATTTCAGTAAAGTAGAAAGGGAGAAATCTAAAAGAAAAAGAAATTCCATCTTTCGTGATTCCAAAAGTATAGCCAACACTTTGGAATAAAATACCTAGTCCTAACTAGGTTACTTTGCATCAAATTAAAACCACCTTTATGTAGTACAAGATGGCAGCCCAACCCCACCCCCTCACCCTGGGTGACAACAAAAGAAGAAATGGAAGATAATGAAGGATTGCGTATAGGTGTTCGTAACACGCAGCGGAAGACAATACCAATCCTAGGAAGATCTTTTCGTGTTTAAAATTTATTTACATGTCAATAGATCGGATCTAAGACGTACCTGGTGAAGAAAGTCTCGTTTCAAAATTTCTTCGATAGTGCGAAGACTCTATGCGTATTCACACCGAGACTGATCCTTGCTATCAACTCTTTGATCAATGAAACCCGCGAACAAATTCAATGTAAAACTTGCGCTGAAGTTTTCTCAAAACTCCAACAAATAATGCGACAAGAAAATTCAGGAATATATCTCTTATTTTGTGGCCTTTTTTCTCACGTATATGGTGATATTTATATATCACCTCAAGTAATCCTTTTTCCAATAGGTTAAAAAAAAAAAAACTTAAAAGGCCGTGACTTATTTTGCAAGTCCATGAAATATTTTCTTATTAAAATATTATATTAATCCAATTTCAAATTGGATTTGAGCTGCCGACGTCCCGATTCACGCCAAATCCAATTCAACATTGGATTTAACGTATACGTCAGTTAAGCACTTCACAATTCCAATTCCAAATTGGTAAGAATAAATTAATATTAAATATACAACCTTTATATATATTAGTATTAACTACGAGTACTTAATATATATCACATATATATTTCAATTAAGAGATATAATTTAATTTTCTATTCCAAATAGAAAACTTCAATTTGTTCACAATATTAATTATATCCTTTGTGCTAGCAAAGAATATAATAATATTTCATTTGGACTAATAACTAAATGCATTTGACTAATTAAATTCCTTAATTTAATTACCAAATAATAAAATAATTAATCCTCTAGCAAAGATCAGAACACTCGTTAGTGTGCGACCCCATAGGTTCAATACTAAGCCGGTAGTAAGTTAATCACATTAATATACTAATCAAGGGTGGCGTCTAGCAACACTCCTTAACGACCGGATAGCATGAAGTATACAATTTACTCTCAAGAACCAATAGAAGAATTAATGTAGTAATTCCTTCTGTCCTTATAGCTCTGGATCACCCTAGGATATGGTTCAACTGTCAAATCCTAATAGGCGACCAACTATGTGTTCATGTCAAATATAATCGACCATTGAATGACCTAAGAAACTCATTTCTTCTTTCATTCAATTGCCCTGGCCAAGGTCTTAGTTTGGTCGTTTATAATTCATGACGACATGGAGCTTAAACTCATTACCAAGAGTTGACAGATTCCATCTTGATCAATCACTAATTCTACAAGTATTTAATCATACCCAATATCCTTTCAACTATCGCCCTAGGGCCATAGGTGTCTGGTATCAAAGCACAATAAATAACTTGTCAATTACTATGATGATCTCAGGTCAAAGGAAATTCTTACATCACATTCTTCAAGAGAATATCCTATTGACAGTTTATGGTAATTCTAACCATTAGGAATTATCCAATGAGTCGGTTCAATGATCATATCTCTATATGCATCATCTATCTATGTGATTTAGTTAATGAGATCAACTAATCTTTATCCCATAAAGACGGTCACATAAATATTGATCTAACCGGATTACTAATGTCCAAATTAATAATCCTACGATCAAGAACAAATTTAGATTAAATTGTAAGAGACTTTGCTCTCATTATCATGATCTCTATCACGATGACAAATCTCAAAATTTAATCAAGGACCTTATCAAATTAATCAAGCAATTAATAACAATGATAAAAGAATATCAAATGCCATATATATTTTATATCAAATGATGTTCACAAAAATATGTTCAAATCATCAAATATGATATTGGATCTAGGGCATATCTACTATATCCCTAACAGATAAAAGAAAAGCTTGTGCTATAAGGCACCAACCGAGGTTATTTTAGTCTTTACAAAACCAAACAGGTGAGGCAAATTCATGATTTGAATATTATGGATTCGAGTTTAGGATTTCACCGTGGACCATTTGATTTGTGTTCAAATCTATTATTTGTATGAACTTAGAGGAATTTTTTACACATACATACATGGCTCGAGCCAAAGTTATTGAATACAATGAACATACAATAACAAGTATACTTGTTTAGAACACGTTGTTTTTACTGGCTACTGTTTGGGCCAAATGTTTATGCTAATGTGGTGAAATGAACTTCATTTAATTAATAATTATACCAAAAATAGCAAGTAGACATTCTTTGGGACATCTTTCTTAACTAATTATGGAAAGATTCCAGCTCTTCCAATACTACACTTTGATGAAGTATACATATCTGAGCAATATATAAAAGTTGGAATCAAAATTAGCTAAGATTATGTTTGTTCTTTAGCATTGATATATATTCTCCAGGCATTGATGAGATGGTTGTAAATTGTAAGCAAAGTTTGTACGTGTTGTTCATTTCAAAGACTTTTAAGAGTCTTTTATTTTCTTTCACACATGGCTGCATCAATGCCAAGAACTGTGGAGATGGGAATCAAAGACTGCTTGGGGCTAACAAGACACTGATTCTAAGATGAAGTGACCATATGACTCATTCTATATCGAGGTTTCTTATATTTTTGATATGATGGAACACCATTAGAACCTGATCTAGGCCTAAATAGAAGGCTTTCTCTAGGGGCGGAGGCAGAACCCGAACTATAGGTTCGGCTGAACCCAAATTCATTAAATATGAATTTGTCGTTCAAAAATTCCGAACCCATAAGATTAAAATCCTGACTCGACTTTACTTGATAAATTTTACATATTCCTTTGCATTTAGGTGTAGTTTTGAAAGGGGTATTGAACTATTGATGCAACGGTAAAAGTTGTCATCATATACCATGACAAGAAGGTTTAGTGTTGGGCTAAGCCAACCAATCTAATTTCATTTTAGGTCAAACTCGCAATGGTGTTTCCCAAAATGTATTATATTAGGAGTATTTCAGTACCTTGTATGCATAGTTCTTTTTTCTTCAACTTTTTGCGCACTCAATAATTCCCTCCTCAAACTTATAAATATACACCTCGAACTAAGTTACACAAGTTCTGGGCCAGGTTTGTACGGTGTTCTCCGAGGCTTCACACAATTAAGAGTATTCAAACACTTTGTATGTAATATTATATTCTTATTTTTTTAATTTTTAATGTGAGATCTTGTTCGCACATCCGACACTATAACACATAAAGTCGTGAAAATAATCTCTTGCAAGTGCAAGGTAAGTAGTCCTCTTATTACCCTTTTCTGTTTAGGTTCACGTATGCTATCTTCAATAGTCATTTTCTTTTTCGCATCTTCTTCCTCTTATTTATTTATTTATTTATTTATTTATTCATTTATAGGTTGGGACTTGGAAATAAACCTAGCTAATATGAACAATGGCTGCCTCACTATTTGGTGTATAGATATATTTTTAAGTATGTTCTCGTGCCCTATTGATATCACTAAGAACTTAGAACTAACAATTTGACAAAACATTTTTTTTTGGGGGGGGGGAGGGGGGGGTGGGTTAGAGATAGTCTATGTATATTACAATCAGAACACTTTTTCTTTTTAATCAAAACACTTTGGAGCTTTCTATCTTAAGAAAAAAGAAATTCCTAAGAGTGGATTCAAATATAATATTGAAAATACCCAAGCCTATGCTAATTGTTTCAGAATCTGATGCAGAGATACATAAATAAAAAAGCGATATTAAATTTGGCGAGACATATTTTTTATTATTTAAAGAAAATGTTTGTAAAGAAATATTAAGGTAGTGGCTACGGAGCTAAATTAGAGTAGACAAAAAAAAATTTTCCTACTCTTGTAGGGTATGAATTTTTGGCTGAACACTCTTTGGTGCTCTCACATCTTATAGAAAAAAGGAAAATGCTAAATTGCTGATTCTATTTAGTCTCAGAATATTAGTACAACTATATGCTTTGTTCCCTATGCTCTCCTTTAACATTTTCAATAGACTTAACCAATTGAATCAAAGATAATCTAGTACATATCAAAGCCTTAGATATTGTCTAATTGGAATATGATTGATTAATTAATTGGACGGAATGCCTTCTTTGACCTCTAGATTATGCTTTGCAATGTCCAACAGGATGGATGATAAATGAATAAAAATGCATGATTTTGAGTACAATTTTATATCATTTTGTGTGTGAGTTGCGGGAGATTACATGCTTACAAACATGAAATATGCTCATCACATGTTTAGCGTGTGTAGGAATGAGTTTGGATGGAAGTTGGCAAATATTGGATGATTGAATGCAAGAAGAAGTGGAGATACATGAGTTGGGAGCGTGTCATAATTGGTGCATTACATGAAAGGTACGCGCGAAATGGCCTAGAAAGTGAATCGAAACCAGTGAAGTATGACACTTTGGCACCAACCCCCAACAAGCGAAAGAAACAAAGAAGACAAAAAAATTGGGAACGCGTGCCTAGGGGTCATGCGATGTATGAACCCTAGGTGCGCGACTGAACTTATCCTTTTCAAAATAGTTAGGAGAGCTTAAGGACACCCCACATCAATCCTATTCGGTATAAATACAATTTGAAACCATATTTGAAGGGCTACACAATATTTTTGAAGGCAAGAACAAGCAAGGAGCAAGGCGAAAGATTCAGAAATGAGTTTTTATCTTTCTTCTTCCTTTTTCTATTATTGGTGATGAATTCTAATATTGTAGTCATGCAAACAATTATGAGTAGCTAAACTCTTTTATCTAGGGGTTTGATGAAAACTTTCGAAGGATGTTTCATTGCATTTAATATAAATTTGCCATTAGATTTTCTCTACTTATTCAACTACGTTATTATTGTTGTTGATTGAAGGGCCCTCGATTGATTGTACCTATTTAGTGTGTATTACTTGGAAATGATACATATTTAGGTAGTTGTTGAACAATATCACTCCTAACGTATGTGAAGAATCGATATGGAGGGTTTAAAGGTGGGATTAGGAATAACGAAACTTTGGTGCGATCTTAGTGAGCGGCGAATTAGTGCCAACTAGTGTAGTTCGGAAGAATACGTATAGTAAATTGTAGTATTTGCCCGGAAGAAAATTACAACACCCGAAGTACTCACAATCGGTAGAGAATACTTAGGCGAATTTATAGGAAACGTAGCGGGGAGGATTCCAACGATTGGGAAAATCATCACCCTAGACCTTTCCAATCGTCTACAATATTTGCTCTGTTAGTAATAAAGTTACATTATTTTAAGTACTTTGATTTTAGTTAGTAAATACTAAACTCATTATTTAATATTTCTGTAGGTTGATTACTTGAATTCTTGCGAAACTAGTGGTTGTAATGAGTAGGTTAATTTCATGTGGGATTCGACTTTGAACTTGTGAACCGGATTATATTTGTAACGATCGCTGAACCATTTAGGAGGCATATTTGGACGTGATTAATGGACTAACCTCTTTTTTGGCCTGCTCAAATTTAACCAAATGCATCATTCAATACCCCCAATAGACACCAATATCTCAAACATGTTTAGTACTAGACGTAGATGGGCTGAGACAAGCTATTCTTGATTAATCTCACACCTATACACTACGTTCTGGGGCCACTAATTAAGATGTACTATGACATGAAGTAATTGTTATTAGTGAGAGGGGATGAAGAAAGATATCACTAAACTTTGTTTCTGGTCGTTCAACTTGTGAGTAGGGTAAGGCCGAGCTTCAATGATTTGCAAGACTAATACAAATGGGAAAGATTCCCATGTGTGTTATGCTATATTGTGGAAGTATACATCGTATCCTCTCATGTGATTTTGGCTATACAACTTGATTAATTTGTCTTATGAGGAAATGCTAGTGGCTATTCCTGATAGGTACTATACAGGAGTCAGGAATAAGGTTTTCAGTGACAGTATTTTATGGCAATCTCTTTAGTCACCACAAAAAGTAAGTGTCGTGTTACCACAATAAGTAATGATTTTAGCGGCAAATTTTATGTCGCTTTTTCAGTAGCGACCTAACTTAAATTTATTTTGGGGGGCATTTGTTTACTTTTGTACCAAGCTTAGTTGCTACAAAAGCTAATAATAAAATAAATTAGTTTTTTTGACGACGAAGCTCGCCACAAAAAGAAAATAAATGCGCCATAAAATAGATTTATGGTAGATCACTTCTCAAAATGGCGGTATATAAATCACCGCTAAAGTTGTGACGACTCGGCTCTTACTTTTGGTGGCGACTTAAGAGATCATCACAGAACGTCGTTATTGAAAACCTTATTTTTTGTAGTTGTACTAAGGAAGTGTCATCAAAAGACATTGCGCTCATAGAAGTCATATGGAAGAACCACATCTATGAGGAGGCTACATGAAAAGCCGAAGATGAAATACGAGCCAAGTATAATCATATTTCGGTCCACAAGTAAATCAAATTTAATATAGGATTGTGAAGGATTCTAAAATCAAATTTAACAACTACAACAACAATGACATACCCAGTGTAATCCTACAAGTGGGGTCTGAGGAGGGTCGTGAGTATGTAGCATTACCCCTACCTTGTGCAGGTAGAGAGGTTGTTCCCAATAGGCCCTCGGCTCAAAGCAAGCATGTATAATCCCAACAATATAGAGAAAGAAATGCACTAGTGAAAAGTCAAAGAAGCAGTAACAATAACAAGATAATAGAAAACCAAAACAAAAACAACATCACGTAGTAATAGGAATCTAAAAATAAATGAGTATGATAATAATGCTACTACTACGTACTGGAATGAAAGGAAAGACGTTCGATTATCTAGTAACCTTTTACCTAATTCTCGACATGCACACTCTCCTAGCAAGGGTCATATCCTCGGTAAGCTAACTATGTGTCATGTCCTGCCTATTCACCTCTCTCCAATACTTCTTCGGCCTACCTCTACCTCTCGTTAGACCTGCCATTGTCAATCTCTCACACCTTCTCACTAGGGAATCCAGATGTCTCCTCTTCACATGCCTAATCCATCTAAGTTTCACTCACTGCATCTTGTCTACCACGGAGGCCATGCGTACCTGATAAGTGGGGATTTTGACGGCTTGTTAGCACCTTTTAGCTTTTGTTTTAGTCCGAAGGTATTGAATTGTGTTCCCGAAACTAATGAAATTGTGCAAATTGCAGGAATGCTGGAAGCTTGGTCTCCCAAGATGAAATTTGACTCAAAAAGGAGTGTTTCGAAGTACAAGGCAATAAAAGGCGCAGAAGCACAAATGTGCGATCCGCAGAAGGAATCCTGCAGCCGCAGAAGAAATTGCGGACCGCAGAATTCCATCTGCGGTCACAAACCAAGAAGAAAAATCTAACAAAACTCTTCAGCAATGCGCGGACCGCACATCAATTGTGCGGCCGCAGAACTGGGGTAAGAGTCAAAGATCAGAGAGTATGCAAAAAGACCAAGTCTAGGAGCCTTTGTGAAGTACGGACCACATAAGAATTGTACGGCCACAGTCCAAAAATGTGCGGCCGCAGAACTCACCTTCCTGCCAACTGAAGAAATCTGCGGACCGCACATGGAATTGTGCGGCCGTAGAACCTCCCGAAGGGGTATATTTGTCCGTAATTTTTGGCCCTGTATAATTAGACGAGTTTCACAAAATAGGTCAAGTTTGAGCATCTGAAATTGTTGTAGCCGTTTTTCTTTACTACTTTAGGAAGATTTACATTATTTTGGTGTATTTACATTAGATTTCATCATTTTAATCTTCCATTATGAGTTTAATTAGCTTTTCTTCTTTTTTTTCTTCAAATCCCATTATGAGTAGCTAGACTTTTACTAGGAATGTGACCCAACCCTAGTGTGTAAACCTTATGGGTATCTAATTTAGTGCTTGTTGATGATTGGGTGTTGATTATTTAGCTTAGTTCATGCTTCAATTTTAGAATTAATGGTTGCAAATATTGATTCATGCCTATTTGACTTAGTCTCTACTTGAGAAAGAGGGACCTAGTCTAGGATGACTTAGCTAACAAGGAATTGGGTTAATTGAGAGTTGATTAACCTAATTAAAGGGTTCAACCTAGAGATAGTAATAACCCGACTTGAGCTCTTATCAACTATTTTGGTTGATAACCAATTGGGCTTGAGAAAGTCAAATTAGGCAAAATCACTCTCTCACCGAGAGGTATTGTGTGGGTACTGTAGAGTTGAGAGCTATAATACACTCCAATCAACAAAACAAGCATTAACGTCTTTATCCCATTAGGAAAACACCTAGGTAATGGTCACAGCCCTAGGCCTTTTACGCATTTGGAAAAACCTCAAAAAAGTTTATCTCTAGCCTATTCTCTTTAGCTGCATTTATTAGAGTAACAGTAAAAGTAGTAAATAAAACTATATTGTGGAAGTGCAATCTAGATAACTCAATTGCTTATTTCAAATATATACCCCTAACACCCCTCATAACTCCTAGTGGATTCGACCCTGACTCCTAGTTGAGTATTTATTATTGCACACGACCGTATCATATCTCTATTGAGGTGTGTTGTGGATGTCATCAATTTTTGGCGCCATTGCCAGGGAGTTATAACGGTGTTAGCTATATACTTGGGTTTGTTTTTGGAATATCTTCTTTTCCTTCCGTGTTACTAACTTGTGTGAAACAATTTTAGGTACAATCATGGCGGCAAACAATGAACTTGGAAATATGCTTTTGGGGGACGTGGACGTCGAGGATGAGCAAGTTGATAAGGTTCCGCCCGAACCTCAAGACAATAGAAGAGGCTGGGCCCCTCATGACAATATTACCGCTCCACCCCCACCTCTACCACGAGCGGCTCCACACCAGATATTACCCGATGAAAGGTATGCTAGTGCAATAGTCCCTCCCTGTATTAGGGCGGGCAACTTTCACATCGCCAATGTGATGCTCACTTTGCTGGAGCAACGAGGTTTCTTCACCGGTGCTCCAAGTCAAAATGCGTATAAACATTTGAAGGGGTTTGTGGACACTTATTGGGGGAGCAAACAAACAAATGTCCCCGAGGATGCATTAAGGCTAAGGCTTTTTCCCTTCTCTCTACGGGGGAATGCTTTAGATTGGTTGGAATGATTACCGAACCATTCCATTCGTACTTGGGATGAGTTGGCGAAAAAATTTATTGCTAAGTTCTCCTCTCCCAGGCATATGGCTACACTTCGAGATGAGATTTTGGCATTCAAGCAAGAGCCCAATGAACCACTACACGAGAAATGGGAGCGATATAGAACAGTGGTCAAGGAATGTCCCAACAACGATATGACGGAAAACATGATTCAACAAACCTTCTATCATAGGACTAACACGACCAACCAATGTGTAGTGAATCAACTTGCCGGTGGAAATTATATGACTATGCCTTATGCGGAGGCTTGTGAGATTTTGGATGAAATGGTGGAAATATCATCGGTGTGGAAATCCCGGTCTAATGTTCCATAAGGTGATCCAAACATGATCCACCTTCATAAAGAGTTGCATGACCATGGGCAAGCCATTGCCAAATTGACAACTACAATGAATCAACTAGCAAAGGCTCAACTTCATCAAGTGCAAAATCCTAAGCAAGTCAATGCCATGGAAGGGGTGAACATGATGGTAAACAAGAGAAGGGCCAAGGGTCCACAAGCTCAAAATCGAGTGGAGAATTATGTGCAAGAAGATAGTGGTTTTGATCAAGATAATTCTTATAATGAACAAGAAGAGGAGGTACAATATATGAACTATTATAGACATGTAATTTTTAACCCTCCCCAAGATTTTACACATTTTAGCATTTAAATATGTAGTTTAGGTTTAATATTGCTATTTTAAATAGTTTTGACTCTTTTACTTTATTTTATTATAAAAATTACAAAAATATTTTTTATCTTTAGTTTAAAGTCAATTAGTATATTTATATTTATAGTATATAACATTGGAAAATACAAAAATTAGTTTCACTTTTAGTATTTAGTTTTATATTAGTTTATTTTAATTTAGAGTGAACTTTTACATTTTATAGATACATTGTACTATTTGGTCTTCCTAGCCTAAATTCAAACCCAAAAGACAGGGTCCAACCCAATTTCCTAAATCCAAACCCAATTCCCATAGCCCAAAACATTGAGGCCATACCCATTCCCCATTTGACCTAACCTAATTCCTACCCCTATAAAATAAGGCCTAATTCCTAAATCCTAGATCTAGAGAGAGTCGTCACCTCAAAACCACAAAATCAGCTACCCACCCAAAAACCGAAGCTTCAACGAAAATCCAAAAAAGAGCGATCATCTTGAGAGCCGCCTCCTCTCGTACACGACCCAAATGCCCTGGTTCTGCAGCTGATCTTGTCAGGCGTGGGAAGTTAAGATCTGATAGAAGAGGCATTTCAAATCCTCTCAAATATGACGACCCATTCAATAATCCATTAGTGAAAATCAGCAAAAACAATTCAAGTGTAGAGATGTGTGGGAAAGTGTACTCTTGCTGTTTATTATGGTGAGGAGTTCTGTTGCAAAAAGGCCACAATTAGATTTTAATACAAAAGTTAAAAAGAATTTAAAAAAATGAACGAAGAGAGGGAAGCTTAGCTGCACCCACACCAAATCTCTAGGCCTCTTCAAATCCATTTCGACCACTAGTTGGCTTGTTGTCTACGGTTTCAATTTTGGGAGTCCGATTGCTGCCTGGTCGAGTTTTCTGTTCGTTGGTCACGATCAAAACGCCATCCATTTTTTTCCGTTCAAGTTCGAGTTGCCGGAATTTGACATTTCTATGAACAAATTGGAGGTTCATCTTAATATTGGAAAAGTTCTTGTTTATTGAAGGTCCAACTTGATAGCATCAAGGACAATGATAGAGTTTTGGAATCTCCAAGAAGGCCATTTACAAGATCTCAAGCTAAAGAATTGCAGACTAAGGTTGATGGACTTCAATGGCAAATAAAGAATCTTTTAATTGTAGAGGAAGAGCTCAAGCCCAAAGGAGATGAATTATCCAAGTTTTACAATTATTTGGTGGCCCAAATTGAAGTCCAAGAGGAGAAAGATTGGGTCCCAACATTAGCCCTTGAAGTCCACCAAACGGGCACCTAGAAGAGCTTAAAATGAGCTTAAAAGAGGTCCAAAAGGGGGTGTTTCAAAAGGAGCCCAATTAGAGTCCAAACCAATGGCCCAAACTAGTAGTTTTAAGGCCCAAATCTGCCCCTAAGGGTTTTGGCCGCCCACCCTCCTAATTTTTATTAGCTTTTATTAAGTTTTCTAGTATTTAGCTTAGCCTCCAAGTTAGGGTTTGCCTTGGCAGCCACCCTACCTAGTTTTAAGGATTTTTACCTCCTATAAATAGGAGTTCTTTTCATTCATTGTGGTAATTGATTATTGATTAATAATATTATACTTGAGAGTTCTTTTGAACCTTTGTTACTTATGCTTTGAGATTTATCTTTCAACCTTTACTAGTTCACAGTTCAAGGTAGTAAGATAACTTATTTATTGTGATATCATTGATTCCTTTGTGGTATTCTTAGAAGGCGATTAAAACTAGTTATTAATTGTTGTCTCAAGTTACTCGTAAAGCGGTCAAGATCCGAATCTATTGTTTTTGATTTGTTCTTAAGTAAAGGCGTTGATTTCTTCAATAAATCAAAACGTTGTTGCTTTGATCTTGTCAAGGCTATAGAACCTGCGTTCTTGAAAGTTCGGGGAATTCTTTCCCTGAATTTTCCCATATCATTTATTTTTTGCACTTTAATTCTAGTCGTTCAATTTCTTATTGTTATTGCTTCCGCATTTACTTCTTAAATTCTTACTCTAGTTTGGATTCCCGACCTTGTTGTTATCAAGTGGTATCAATTGAGGGAAAAACCAATTTGTGGGATACAATTTAATTACTTTTTTAAGATGTCGCGTACAGGTAGTGATGATGAACAAAGGGTTCTCCTAGAAGCCGAAATCAAAGCAAGAAATGATTTTACCTTGCAAGCTATGCATCAACAATTCGAAAGGTGAAATTTGCAATTCCAAAAAATAAGGAACACCATTGCTGAGCAAAATGATATAATAGCGGAACTTAGGAGGGGAAATAATGTTACGCCCCAAGCTAGGAGAAATGTACCCCTTGCTCCCATTGTAAATCAAGCTAACCCTATAGATGACTTTAATGATATTGATTTTAATAGGGTAGGAAGAGATAGGAGGGGACAAAGAGGTAGGGTAGAAGATGACAATATAAGTAGTATAAAGATGAAGATGCCATCTTTCAAGGGAAGAAGGGATCCAGACTTGTATCTTGATTGGGAGAGAAAGGTTGAAGCCATCTTTGACTGTCACAACTACTCTGAAGGTAAGAAGGTTAAACTTGTTGTTGTTGAGTTTTCTGACTATGCTGTTATTTGGTGGAAAAAGCTTACTAGGGATAGATTGCAAGAAGGACAAGCACCAATTGCTACTTGGGCTAAGATGAAGAGGGTGATGAGGAAGAGATTTGTGCCATCACACTTTAAAAGAGAGCTACAACAACGTCTTCAAACATTGACGCAAGGGTCCATGTCTGTGGATGAATACTTTAAGGCTATGGATATGGCTATGATCCAAGCTAACTGTATGGAGGAAGAAGAGGCTACAATGGCTAGGTTTTTAAATGGTTTAAATAAGGAAATAACTGATGTAGTAGAATTACAACAATATGTAACAATAGATGAGTTAGTTGATTTGTCTGTAAAGGTAGAAAAGCAAAATAAAAGAAAGCAAACTAGCTCGTGGAAAGGTAGGTCAAACACCATCTCCAAGAAACCATGGCCGAATCAAGAGATGCAGAGTTCTTTTAGACCTCAAGAAAACAAGGGTAAAGGAAAATTTGAGAACAAAGAGGGAGGTAAAACCTTTAACCCTAAACCTTCTACACCTTCTAGTTCTATTCAATGTCATAAATGTAAAGGAAGGGGACATATGATGCATGAATGTCCAAGTAGAGGAAACATCATTCTTAGAGAAGATGGGGGATATGGGAATGAAAAAAGTGAGGGAGAAGAAGAAAAAGGAGATGTGAGTAATGAAGACGATGTAGAACTGCCTCATACTGGTATGATTGGGGTGGCTATATGAGTGGAGAATACGATAGTAATAAATGTGAGGAAGAGGAGAGAGGTGTGAGTAAAGATGAAGATAAAGTAGAACTACCTTTTAATGATGGCATGATTGGGGTAGTTAGGAGGATTATGACTATCAATTTGGGAAGCAATAGTGAAGAACAAAGGGAGAATATATTTCATACTAGCTGTGGGATAAAGGGGAAAACATGTTCTATGATCATTGATAGTGGTAGTTGTGCTAATATGGTAAGTTCATACTTTGTGGAAAAACTGGGACTTGCATGCATGTAACACCCTACTCCCTATAGACTGCAATGGTTAAATGATAGTGGTGAACTAAAGGTAAACAAACAATGCATGATTTCATTCAATGTTGGTAGATATGAGGATGATATTCTTTGTGACATAATCCCTATGCAAGCTTGTCATATCTTACTAGGTCGTCCTTGGCAGTATGATAGGAATGTTTTTCATGATGGAAGGAAGAATAGGTATTCTCTTGAGCTTAATGGCAGGAAATTTACTCTTGCACCTTTATCTCCTTCTCAAGTGTTTGAAGATCATAAGAGATTAAGGGAAACGATGGGAAAACCAAGGGGAGGGATAAAAAGTGAGCTTGAGGGAAAAGAAAAGAAAGGAGGCCAAGAGTTAGAAAAAAAGAGAGATGGCCGAGAGAAAGAGAGAGAGGGTAGCAATTTGAGAGAAGAGATAAAAAGGGGTTTGAGTGAAAAAATAGAAGGTCTTGGTGAGGGGAAAGAGGCTAAGGAAAGGAAAAAAGAGAGTTTCTATATAAAAGCCAAAGAGTGTTTAAATGCAAGAAAAGAGGGGTTGCCCATAATACTACTTACTTACAAAAAAGCTTTGATTAATTCTGAGTTACTAACTTCTTCTTTGCCAAGTAGTATTTCTTCTCTTTTGCAGGATTTTGAAGATGTCTTTCCTGAAGATATTCCTAATGGATTGCCACCTTTACGTGGCATTGAGCATCAAATTGATTTTGTGCCTGGATCACAAATCCCAAATAGGCCTGCTTATAGGAGTAATCCAGAAGAGACAAAAGAGCTTCAAAGGCAAGTTGAGGAGTTGCTTGAGAAAGGCTTTGTGAGAGAGAGCATGAGCCCTTGTTCTGTTCTCGTCCTATTGGTACCCAGAAAGGATGGAACTTGGAGGATGTGCGTGGATTGTAGAGCAATCAACAAGATAAACGGTAAAGTATCGCCATCCTATTCCTCGTCTTGATGACATTTTGGATCAATTACATGCATCCAAAATCTTTTCTAAAATTGATCTAAAAAGTGGTTACCATCAGATTCGAATGAATCCTGGAGATGAATGGAAAACTGCTTTTAAGACCAAATATGGGCTTTATGAGTGGTTAGTTATGCCTTTTGGCTTGACTAATGCACCTAGCACTTTCATGAGATTAATGAATCATATCTTTAAGGATTTTCATGAGAAATTTATTGTGGTGTACTTTGATGATATCTTGATCTTTTCTAACACTTTAGAGGAGCATGTAGAACACCTAAAACAAGTTTTTGAAGTTCTTAGAAAGAAACTTTTATTTGCTAATCTTAAAAAGTGTACTTTTTGTGTGGATCGTGTGATTTTCTTGGGTTTTGTAGTTAGTTCTGAAGGAGTTGAGGTTGATGAAGAGAAAATCAAAGCAATAAAGGAATGGCCTAAACCTAAGAGTGTAACTGAAGTTAGGAGTTTTCATGGACTTGCTAGTTTTTATAGGAGGTTTGTGAGAGACTTTTGCACCATTGCTTCTCCTTTAACTGAAGTTATTAAAAAGAATAAGATTTTTACATGGGGAAAAGAACAAGATGATGCTTTTAACTTGTTGAAAGAAAATTTATGTTCTGCTCCTTTGTCATAATTGCCTGATTTCTCTAAATCTTTTGAAATTGAATGTGATGCTTCTGGCAAAGGAATAGGTGCTGTTTTGATGCAAGATTCTAAACCTATTGCCTACTTTAGTGAGAAGTTGAGTGGAGCCACATTGAACTATTCCACTTATGACAAAGAGCTATATGCTTTGGTAAGGGCTTTAGCCACATGGCAACATTACTTTTGGTCAAGAAGTTTGTCATTAAAACTGACCATGAATCCTTGAAGTACTTGAAGAGTCAAGGTAAGCTTAGTAGGAGGCATACTAAGTGGGTTGAATTCATTGAAACTTTTCCTTATGTAATTTCTTACAAACAAGGGAAAGAGAATGTTGTTGCTGATGCACTTTCAAGAAGGTATGTCTTAGTTGCTACTCTGACTTCTAAATTGATGGGTTTTGATCAAATCAAGGGACATGATGTTGATTTTGGCAAGATTTTTGCAGATTGTAAGTTGGGTCCTTTTGAGAGGTTTAATCTTCAAGATGGGTTTCTTTTTAAGGAAAATAAGTTGTGTATTCCTAATTGCTCTTTACGTGAAGTATTTGTAAGGGAAGCACATTGTGGAGGCCTTATGGGTCACTTTGGAGTCCCAAAGACACTAGACATACTTGCTGAAAATTTCTTTTGGCCTGGCATGAGAAAAGATGTTGAAAGAGTGTGTGCACAATGTTTGGAATGTAAACAAGCTAAATCTAAAGTATTACCACATGGTCTTTACACGCCATTACCTGTTCCTACTTCACCTTGGATTGATATTTCTATGGATTTTGTGTTAGGTTTGCCTAGAACAAGGTATGGTAAGGATAGTATATTTGTTGTGGTAGATAGGTTCTCCAAAATGGCTCGTTTTACTCCTTGTCTAAAGACTAATGATGCTTCACATGTTGCTGATCTATTTGTAAAGGAAGTTGTTAAATTGCATGGTATACCTAGAACTATTGTTAGTGATAGGGATGCTAAGTTTTTGAGCCACTTTTGGCATGTATTTTGGGGGAGTTAGGCACTAAATTGTTGTTTTCTACTTCTTGTCACCCACAAACTGATGGACAAACTGAAGTAGTTAATAGAACCTTAGGAAACATTTTGAGGGCTGTTTTGAAAGGTAAATTAACTTCTTGGGAAGATCACTTACCTATGACTGGATTTGCTTACAATAGAACAATCCATTCTTCTACAGGTATGTCTCCTTTTGAGGTTGTTTATGGTTTTAATCCCTTTACTCCCCTTGATTTATTACCATTACCTACTAATGATATTGCTAATCTTGATGGTAGGACAAAGGCTGAAATGATGAAAAAAAATCATGAGCAAACAAGGCTTGCAATTGAGAAGAAAAATGAGCAAACTGCCTTGAGAAAGAATAAGGGTCGAAAACAAGTTATTTTTCAACCTGGAGATTCAGTTTGGGTTCACTTTAGGAAGGAGAGATTTCCTTCCAAAAGGAAGTCAAAGTTGCATCCTAGAGGAGATGGCCCATTTCAAGTCCTTGAAAGGATTGAAGACAATGCATACAAGCTGGACCTTCCTGGTGAGTTTCAAGTAAGTGCTACATTCAATGTTGCTGACTTGTCTTTGTTTGATGTAGGACGAATTCGGGGACGAATTCTTTTCAAGAAGAGGGGAATGATAGCATCAAGGACAATGATAGAGTTTAAGAAGCTCCAAGAAGGCCATTTACAAGATCTCAAGCTAAAGAATTGCAGACTAAGGTTGCTAAACTTCAATGGCAAATAAAGAAGCTTTTAATTGTAGAGGAAGAGCTCAAGCCCAAAGGAGATGAATTATCCAAGTTTTACAATTATTTGGTGGCCCAAATTGAAGTCCAAGAGGAGGAAGATTGGGTCCCAACATTAGCCCTTGAAGTCCACCAAAAGGGCACCCAGAAGAGCTTAAAATGAGCTTAAAAGAGGTCCAAAGGGGGTGTTTCAAAAGGAGTCCAAACCAATGGCCCAAACTAGTAGTTTTAAGGCCCAAATCTGCCCCTAAGGGTTTTGGCCGCCCACCCTCCTAATTTTTATTAGCTTTTATTAGGTTTTCTAGTACTTAGCTTAGCCTCCAAGTTAGGGTTTGCCTTGGCAGCCACCCTACCTAGTTTTAAGGATTTTTACCTCCTATAAATAGGAGTTCTTTTCATTCATTGTGGTACTTGATTATTGATTAATAATATTATACTTGAGAGTTCTTTTGAACCTTTGTTACTTATGCTTTGAGATTTATCTTTCAGCCTTTACTAGTTCATAGTTCATGGTAGTAAGATAACTTCTTTATTGTGATATCATTGATTCCTTTGTGGTATTCTTAGAAGGCGATTAAAACTAGTTATTAATTGTTGTCTCAAGTTACTCGTAAAGCGGTCAAGATCCGAATCTATTGTTTTTGATTTGTTCTTAAGTAAAGGCGTTGATTTCTTCAATAAATCAAAACGTTGTTGCTTGGATCTTGTCAAGGCTATAGAACTTGCGTTCTTGGAAGTTCGGGGAATTCTTTCCCTGAATTTTCCCATATCATTTATTTTCTGCACTGTAATTCTAGTCGTTCAATTTCTTATTGTTATTGGTTTCGCATTTACTTCTTAAATTCTTACTCTAGTTTGGATTCCCGACCTTGCTGTTATCACAACTCTATCCTTTTTCCTTTCTACTGTTTGAGCATTTTGATTGTGACTGCAATAGTTACTGTTTGAGCATTTTGATTGTGGCTGCCATAGTTTTACTGATTTTGATATTGCCGTGTCGTTGATCTAGTTCCCATGCTTGTTTGTGCTTAACTAATCAAGGAACGTTAATCTAAATAGAGATTAATTGGACTATGTTATTTAATTGGGATTCACAGCCAAGAGTTTTAAATTTAGGCTAGGATCGGATACCAAAGTCACATAAACATAAAAGATTAGGCTTAGAAAACTTTTCATGCTTTCATTTTAATTCGTAACACTAACGCTAGGAGCATGTTTAGGCCGTCCACACCCGAACCTTTAGGCGCGTTTTAAATTTATCATCGTGATTGTGTACACGTTCGCGTGACATAATTATGATTTTTGAAATAAATCGAGGTATGCGTTCGCGCAACTTCGGCCAAAATTTCTTAATAATAATAAAGCATGATTAATTGTGGGCACGTACGCGTAACATGATTTTTTACGCGCCAAACAAAATGAGTACACGTACGCGTGACTCTTTTTAGGATAATTTCTTAATTAAAGGAGGTAAATGCACATAGGTTCTAAAATAAGTAATTAGACAATTTAATTGAGCCAGGTATGATCAAAGCGACTGTGCTAGAACCACGGAACCCGAGAATGCCTAATACCTTCTCCCGGGTTAAAAAAATTTCTTACCCGGATTTTTGTGTTTCGCGGACGGTATAACAGAGTCAAACTTCCTCGACTCGGGATTTTAAACCGGTGACTTGGGACACCATAAATTATCCCAAGTGGCGACTCTGATTTTGATCTAAATAATCCCGTTTCGATTGTCAGTTAAATTGGAAAAACTCCCCTATACCCCCTTTCGGGGTGGTAAAAAGGAGGTGTGACAGCTCTGGCGACTCTGCTGGGAAGAAGAACCCAGAATCTCTGGTTCAGGGTTCAAGAATTTGAGCTTTTTAATAGGATTTTTACTTGGCTTTGTTTATTGTTAATATTACTGTATTTTGTGAACCTAATGTGCTAATTGTTGTTTATTTACCATTTCGATATTATTTGAATTGTATTAAAATGCCTTTTTACGCCACCCTGCTGAGTCTTCTGAAATATGGTGCAAACGTTCGCGTGGCCCACTTTCTGTTAGAAGTCATACCAATTAGAATGGGGCTTTGGTCAGCAACAAGGACGGGTAGACTTTCGTGCTCCCGGTACGTTGCCCCCAGCTCGGCTCGAGCTGTCCACTCGGGTAAGCCATGTCTAGAACACAACCCCAAGTTTAAACCTAGAATAACATAACCTCATGTCGGATCCCTAATAGGAACGTTTGATTGCATCACGTGCATTTGACTTAAGGGACTCAACACAGGGGTTGGGTCCGTCTAGGACAGGTGTACCCGAAAATAAAAGACCATCCTGATGCATCCTATTGTGCTACATGTTGCATTTCCTCAAGGGTAAAAGGGTCATTTGGCAGACCAATGATGGTTGAGGTAAATGAGAAAGAAAAGAGGGTGAAGTGTGAAAATAAAGCAAGTAGGGCCCAGTTATATTTTTCTTTCACATTTTTTTTAAGAAAAAGACAAAAAAATAAAATTGAAAAATCTAAAAAGATTTTGCACTTTCCATTATTTTTGAAAAAAAAAAGAAAAAGACAAAAAAATATGTTTTCTCTAAATTAGTTTTTTTTTTCTCGACCGTATCCAATCTGCCCGAACTACGCATACCTGATTCTCGTCTTTCGGGGCGTGATACGTAGGCAGCCCACATAGGGTCCGGTCTTCCTAGTGAGTCTTAGGTTCTTGGCTTTGCGGGGTCTTAGCCAAATCTTGCATGTCTAGCCACTTTTGGCCACGCAGGCCGTTTTGCCAAAATAGCCCCAATCATGTCTTGCATGTGTCTAACAGGAAGTGTTATTGTCTCACATAGTGTTCTAGGTCTTTAACTTTATTTGGTCTTAATTTTCTCATACAGGTGTGGATCTACTTACCGGAGTTTGAGCATGACAGACGCCCCGGGACCATCCAGTCAGGATCACTCATTCAGGAGTTTGCTTAAGGAGATTTTTTTATTTTATTTTAATGTTTTGAGTCTATTTTTTTTATGTCGTCTTTTACCTTCTAGTTTTGTACACTAATTAGAGTCTTTCGTAGTCTAGTTAAGTTTTACGAGTCTTTTGTTATTGTACTTCCTATTTTGTATTTGAAAAAATGTGTTATAAATCAAAAATCCAAAACAAACAAAAAAAAGAGATTTTGCGTTTTTATATTTTCGTTAGAAGTTTTCTTTAGAATACTAATTCTAGAAATTTAAAAAAAAATTCTTTTGAGGTGGTTTTCCTTTAGAAAATTAATATCTAGAAATAAAAAATTACTTTTATATTTCCTTCGGTATATTAAGACTAAAATTCAAAAAAAAATCTTTTGATACCTCTTTAGAAGTTTTCTTAAGATATTAATTCCAAAAATCCAAAAAAAAAAAGATTTTCTTTTTGAGGTCCTTCTTTGGGAAATTAATGAAAAATGAAAAAAAAATATTCTTTTTATTTTCACTAGAACTTTAGGACATTTTACATAGAAGAAAAAGAAAAACATACTTTATCTGTTGTTTATCTTTAGAATTTCTCCCTTAGGTAATCAAAAATTCAAATCCAAAAATATTTTTTTTTATCTTTTTTCATTTCTCGTTTCGAAACTCTTTCTTCAGGATATCAAATGAAAATTCAAACTATTTTTCTTTGGTTTATCCTTTAGATTTTCTTCCTATAAAAGGAAATCAAAAAATATTTTTCTCTTCTATGGTTTTTTTTTTCTTAATAATTTCTCATAGAGTATCTGTTTCAAAAAGAAAAAATATATGCTCGTTTAAGCTTGAGTTTAGAATAGGTCATAGAACATTAAGTCTGGAAAATTCAAAAAAAGATTTGCTTCTTTTATTTCTCTTTTCTCATCAGAATAGTCATTAAGGTAAAAAAAAAAAGAGAACATTTGTTTGTTTAGTCTATTCTCGATTTTTCAGAAGTACTTGATCTGATTCATGAGGGACATGATACGTAGGCAACCTACATAGGGTTCGATCGAATCATCATTAAAAAAAAGCAAAAACAAAAAAAAACAAGAAGGGAAAAAAAGAGAATGAAGTTGTGGGACGTGAGAAATGAGAGGAAAGAAAAGAGCGATAAGCAAAAAGAAAAGAGGAGAAAGGAAATAAAAAACCAAGCGGTGCTAGAAAGGAAAATGAAAAAGGAAATGGAGCAAAAAGAGTGAAATTGGGATGATGCCATATGACCTTCATACCCTCGAAGTCATTTTAGAATCGATAATTGTGACTAGGTGCATTGCACATAATGTGAGATTATCATATGTTAAATGCCCTAATGCTAACGTGATGACTTCATTTTTTTCATTGTGGTTATCTTCATAGCAGAAGGGTGGTTGGTTTGTGGTTCTTAAAGTGGTAACTCTTCTCTACAACATAAAGTCAAAAGGCAATGGCAGACGACAACAGAATTGAGTTGGTTGATACCGGTGCCCGAAAGCAATTGGTTAAACAGGACACTGGGTTGGTTGAAGAGGTAAGGATGTTAAGACAACAAATGACGGACATGTATCAGGCTTGGATGACTGGGAAGGCGCCACCACCTAGTTTCCTAGATACTACCCTTACCCAAACTCCGGTCATAGTGCCAGATGATCCACCATACTCTCCAGATTTTCCTGCTTATCACAGCTTTCCCAACCTCTCTAGTAGCTCCATCGCTCATCCTCCAACTACCTTTCCCAAAAATTGCCCTCCTGTCATATCCACTATCCCCACGATCACAACTTCTCAACAATCTTCCCTTCATAGATCCAACAATGAACACCCACTCAAAACTTATGATGGCTGATATTACCCCTCAGAGGTTGCCCACAAGGTCCATACAATCATAGCCCTCGGAATGAGCCTCATTTTGAAAATGAAAAGTTCACAGGAAAAGAAGGGCGAGATGAGATATCCAGGAAGCTAAAATGTATAGAACAGTCCTTTAAGAACATGCAAGGGATGGGAAAATAGATTAACATGTCTTACAATGACTTATGTATGTTCCCTGATGTTCGTCCGCCCGCGGGGTTTAAAATGCCAAAGTTTAACATGTATGATGGGCGTGGAGATCCCGTAGCCCATCTGAGGGGTTATTGCAGCGAGATAAGAAGTGTTGGCGGGAAAGATGATTTGTTGATGGCGTATTTCAGTGAGATCTTGACTGGGGCAGCCTTGGAATGGTATACTCGTCAAGATGTCAATCAGTGGCGTGCATGGGATGACATGGCTCAAGATTTTGTTCGACACTTTCAGTACAATCTAGACATTATCCCAGACCGCTCTTCCCTATCTAATATGGAAAAGAAACCGGAGGAAAACTGTAGGGAGTTTGGGCTCAGATGGAGGGAACAAGCTGCTCGGGTCAGTCCCCCGATTGGTGAAGAAGAAATGGTTGAGCTTTTCCTACAAGCCTAGGGGCCCACCTACTTCAGTCATTTGATCCCGGCCTTGGGTAAACCTTTCAATGATGTGGTAAAAATGGGGGAGATGGTAGAAAAGGGAATCAAGTCACGCAAAATCATGAGTTATTCTGCATTGAAAGATACTACAGAAGACGTTCAGAACATCTCAGATAGTTTGGGTGGAAGAAAGAGAAATAGAAAAGATGTTGTTGAGCCCCGCCAACGACGGGATCCGGTGGGCATTCCTGCTCAACGCTTCCAGGCTCAATATCGACCCCATGGATATCCCTGTGCTCCAGATAATCCTCCCCACTGCTACTTTTCTCCACAAAACCCCCCAAAGTCATACCCCACTTTCCCAGTACTCTACCCAAAATTCACCGTCATATGCTCCACACCCACAAGACCCGCAATGGCCTGCACTGCCTCCACAAATGTCTTACCCACCCCCTCAAGCATATCAACCACCTACCCGCAAAAGGTTCCAACCTAGGCCAGAGTACAAAATGAAAAGGCAACAGCAAAAGGAAAAGACTTTCACTCCTATGGGAGAATCATATGCTAGTTTGTTCCAAAGGTTGAGGCAATTGGACATGTTGAAGACGATTCAGATAAAAATGCCGAACCCTCTTCCAAAGAATTTAGATTATTCTCAAAGGTGCGCATATTGCTCTAATGCCCCGGGTCACAGCATAGAAAAGTGTTGGCATTTGAAAAGAGCAGTTTAGAAGCTTATTGATGCAGGTGACATTGTCGTGCAAAATCCAGATGCAGTAGACACTAGCCAAAGTCCATTGTTTGTTCATAATGAGACGCATATGGTGGGTATGATTTGTGTTGAAAAGGAATATGAGAACTCTTCTGAGATCCTTGAAGGGCCACTTTCCGCAAAGCTTTCAGCGCTATCAGTCTCGATTCCGGAAGTTGATCTTAAGAACGAGCTGGAAAAGGGGACCCAAAAGCAATTTGCTAAGGTCAATGTGATGGAGACTTGTGAAGGTCCTAGTACTGTTGATGCGGAACTCAGTGACTAAGATGTTGAGCTTGGTGATTGGAAAGATGCTCCGTTCTTGGCTAGCCAGGGAGGAGTCTTGGTGGTTTAATTTGTTGTCATTTCTGTTGTCCAGTTTATTTCAGGATTGTAATCCGGATATTGCTTATGGCTCAAACCCTTCTATCCT
Source organism: Nicotiana attenuata (assembly GCF_001879085.1). Taxonomy (NCBI): domain Eukaryota; kingdom Viridiplantae; phylum Streptophyta; class Magnoliopsida; order Solanales; family Solanaceae; genus Nicotiana; species Nicotiana attenuata. The sequence goes on along the minus strand of NW_017676031.1, from coordinate 23,064 downwards.
TTTATTTTGCCTAGTTCGTTTAGTCGTAGTAACTCGTTTAGTGTTATCTAGGATTGTTCCAGGGTTGTAACCCCAGTTTAGTTTGCTTGTTTTGTTGCTCGAACCCTTTCACGTCTGTTTAATGCAATCTCCTATATTTTATTATTTCTAGTCTGTGTTTGTTTAGTTCTCTTTTTCTTTTATAGTTCTTTTCATGGTGACTCTAGTGGCATGACATGCATGTGGAATTCTCAACCTGGTCTTAAAAATAGTCTAATCATGATACAATGAAACAAGTTTTGAAGAAGACAGGGACCTTTGAGGGAAATAAGTAAAGATTTGGATATTTTGAGATCATTTAAAGCCCGAATTGTAAGAAACTAGGGAAGATGGTTTGGGAAGTTAAGAGGACGACAAGAATTTGTTACAAGAAAGTGCGTCCCAGACAATTTGAAGCAAGCAACTTTGAGTTCAAGTGCATCTCAAGCCAAGGGAGTTTGCTCCAAACTGACGGAGCACACCATTTTGAAGAAGAAATCACCCAATAAGAGCTCTATACTTGACAAGGCACTAAAGAAAGGTGGAAGTCATATCTGTGATATCAATGCCGATGCTGCGAAAGAAATGCTATGCAGGATCTTCATTTTTCATCTTCAAGTTGCATGTGTTGTACTTGGTATTCTTAGAGATTGGGAGGCCCTCTTTCAGCTACCCAAACACTTTATACCCTTTGGTACCCTTTTTGAGCCTGTGCTATTTTCTTTGACCTCCCCTCTTTTGGAATCAAGTTAGAGTCATAAAAGAAAAGAATGTTCATGTCCCCATAGGTTTGTTTTAGAAAGTTCATTCCAAAAAAAATCAAAAAGAAAAAAAAGAGAGAAAAAGAAAAGAAAAGAAAAAAATAAAGAAAAGAAAAAGAGCAAAAAAAAAAAACTTTCAGGTGTGAACTACGTTCGACCTGATTCTTGTCACCACAAGATACGTAGCAGCCTTACGGTTCGGTCGCACCAAATAAAATATTTCATAATCCCACGAAGTCAAGAGTGGGGCGGTTTTTCTTAGAATCAAATTCTCTTGTTTGAGAAATTGGGGCAAAGTTTTGAAATGGATTCCAAAAGTTGTAAATAAATGAACCCTATTGTCTTAGTAATTTTGAGCCTTTATGATATCCTTTCTTTTTAACCCCGTCCAAAAGCCACATTACAGTCCAAAAAAGACCTCCCAGATAATCTTTGAGAGTGCTGAGTTAGCCATGCCAAGAGCATATGATATTTTTACCATGGTTAATTCCTTATGATCTGCAGAATCAGAGGAAATAAGAAGAAAAGAACATAATGAGAGAGTCTTATTGGTGAAAACCTTCACATGCACCATAAGGCGACGGGGAGTTGAGAGAAAGAAAAAATGAGAGGGGCTTGATGGTGAAACCCTTCGGGCACTACAAGTCGAATAAGGATCATGAATCAGACAGGATAATCGAAGCATTGAAGCCCAGTTTCACGGTGAAGAGGTACAACAAGAGTTGAATATTAGACTTGCTTGGCAGATTAGGCCACTTAATCCAAAAGTGCATGTCATGGTCATTAGAGTTAGTATCCACATCTGATAAGTTTCTACTTGGTGATTTTCCTATTAGATATCATTTCTTTCCATTATCCCCTTACTATGTTCCTCTTGATTTGTTTAAGTCCTCTTCTTGAATCTGTTTTATCGAAACAAGGGAGAAATGACTTCAAAATTTGCTACCAGCTTTCCAATTGCACAAAGCGGAGTCTGGCTAGTCCATCAAAGTGGCTTAAGTCAGGAAAGAATAGTATGCGCATTGTGTTGGTGATAATTGACGTGCTTTGGGATTCATGTGAAATACAAAGGTGCGGTATATGTCAATTCATGAGCACAATGCAACAGATAGAGGGTATTGTGTTTGAACGGACCAGAGGTATTTTCTGTGATAAGAGTGACAGAGAAAGTGGTTAGTCAATAAACAAGCAAGGTCTTTCAATTTGAAATCAAAGTTATCATGGCAAGTGAAGAAGCAATCGCCCTCAAAGTCAAGGCCACAAACCAACCACCATGTTTAAACTCACAAGTTTTCTTTGTTTGAAACAGGCACGAAGACTATGTCCAAATCAAAGCTTGAAAGCTTGAATTTTTCAAGTGCAGTGCCCAGATCTGGTCAGCACAAAGGTTGTTTGAGAAGGTTTTTACTTGCTACGCGTTCCTCTAGTTGAGATGACCATTACCTCCTAGGCATTCTCCCTAGTCAGAAGAGTTTTTAGTTTTCCTTAAGTTCAAGGGTCCCGCCTGCAGAATAGGGTTAGTTTTAGCTTCCTTAAATTATTAATCTTTAGCATTCCTTAAGTTCAGGGGTCCCGCCTGGAGAATAGGGTCATTTTTAATTTTCTTAAGTGGTTAGTCTTTAGTTTTCCTTGAGTTCAGGGATCCCTCCTGGAGAATAGGGTTAGTTTTTAGTTCCCTTAAGTTGTTAGTCTTAGTTTTCCTTAAGTTCAGTGGTCCCGCCTGGAGAATAGGGTCAATTTTAGTTTTCTTAAGGTTTTAATCTTTAGCTTTCCTTAAGTTCAGGAGCCCTGCCTGGAGAATAGGGTCATTTTTAATCTTCTTAAGTGGTTAGTCTTTACTTTTCCTTGAGTTCAAGGGTCCCGCCTGGAGAATAGGGTCGGTTGTTAGTTTCCTTAAGATTTCAATATTTAGTTTCTCTTAAAGTTCGGGGTCCTACCTGCATAATAGGGTCAGTTGTTAGTTTCCTTAAGTTTTCAATCTCTAGTTTTTCTTGAGTTCAGGGTCCTGCCTGAAGAATAGGGGCAATTTTTAGTTTAGTCAAGATTAGCTTATAGTTTTCCTTAAGCTCGATCTCACAGGAGACGCACATCCTAGTCGAGTCTTTAGTTTTACCCTCATCATTGCATCCTTCATCAATAGCATAGGAGATTTACAGTTTCGCTAATAACTCACAAATCTTGCTAGTGCAAACTGGGGCAGAAAATTTTGTTTGTTTTGTTGTTTTTGATTGCAGGCCCACCTGGAGAACGAGGGGCAACATTTCGAAATCGATTTTAGGTCCAAGTCAAAGAAACACCAGGAACCCGCCTGAAGAACGGGGTCAACTTTCAATTTCGTTCGAGATCAAGCAGGAGGATCCCACCTGGAGAACGAGGGTCAATATTTTAGAAATTGGTTTCAAGTGCAAGTTAGAGAAGCGTCAAGAGAATCCCGCCTGAAGAACATGGTCAACTTTCAGTCTACAAGTTCAAGTCAGGGAGGCATCAGGAGCCCGCCTGAAGAACATGTTCAGTTTTCAATTTCAAGTTAGAGAAGCATCAGGAGAATCCCGCTTGAAGAACAGGGTCAACTTTCAGTTTACAAGTTCAAGTCAGAGGCATCAGGAGCCCACCTGAAGAACAAGGTCAGTGTTCGGGTTTCAATTTCAAGTTGAACAGGCATCAGGAGAATCCTGCCTGAAGAACAGGGTTAACTTTCAATTTACAAGTTCAAGTCAGAGGCATCAGGAGTCCACCTGAGGAATAGGTTCAGTGTTCGGGTTTCAATTTCAAGTTCAAGAGGCATCAGGAGAATCTCGCCTGAAGAACAGGGTTAACTTTCAGTTTTCAAGTCAGAGGCATCAGGAGCCCACCTGAAGAACAGGGTCAACTTTCAGTTTTCAAGTTCAAGTTAGAGGCATCAGGAGCCCGCCTGAAGAACAGGGTCAACTTTCAGTTTTCAAGATTCAAGTCAAAATCAAGCAGGAGGATCCCGCCTAAAGAGCAGGGTTAACTTTCAGTTTTCAAGTTCGAGTCAGAGGCATCAGGAGCCCGCCTAAAGAACAGGGTCAACTTTCAGTTATCAAGATTCAAGTCAAAGACAGCAGGAGTCCGCCGAAGAATAGGGTCAATTTTTCGTTTTCAAGATTCAAGTCAAAGACAGCAGGATCCCGCCTGGAGAATAGGGGCAATTTTTAAGTCAAATCGGAAGTAGCACGAGCCGCCTGAAGGACAAGGTTTGCAAGCTCAAGTCTACTCCAAGTTCAAGTTTATTAAAGTGCAAGCAGCAGGATGCCCCGCTGAAGAACAGAGTCAACTTCCAATTTTCTTCAAATTCAAGTCAGCAGGATACTCACCTGAAGAATAGGGTGAATTTTCAGTTTCATGTTGAAGGAGCAAGTGGATATTCAAGGAAGATTCAAGACAAGGAGTAGATAGGATTTTGTATTTTTCTTTTATTTTTGCTGTAATTTTTCCTTTAATTCTGATGTAGTAAACGGGACCGCGGACCGGAACCTCGACGGCACCTCGCTCGGCTCTCCACCTCGGTACTCTATCACTCTTCCTAATTCAGAACTACACGTTGCCTGATTCCTTTATAGCAAAGGATATGTAGGCAGCTCATATACCAGGGCTCGGTCACATTCTCCTTTCTCTTAGTTTTTGGTCTCTCTAAATAAGGGTCGGTTCAAAAAACCTGTCTCGTCGTTCTTTGTCTGAAAACACTTCGCGTTTCCAGTCAAAGAGGGGCAGCTGTAGACATGTAATTTTTGACCCTCCCCAAGATTTTACATATTTTAGCATTTAAATATGTAGTTTAGGTTTAATATTGCTATTTTAAATAGTTTTGACTCTTTTACTTTATTTTATCATAAAAATAAAAATTACAAAAATATTTTTTATCTTTAGTTTAAAGTCAATTAGTATATTTAAATTTATAGTATATAACATTGGAAAATACAAAAATTAGTTTCACTTTTAGTATTTAGTTTTATATTAGTTTATTTTAATTTAGAGTGATTTTTTACATTTTTATAGATGCATTGTACTATTTGGTCTTCCTAGCCTAAATTCAAACCCAAAAGACAGGGTCCAACCCAATTTCCTAAATCCAAACCCAATTACCCATAGCCCAAAATATTGAGCCCATACCCATTCCTCATTTGACCAACCTAATTCCTACCCCTATAAAATAAGGCCTAGTTCCTAAATCCTAGATCTAGAGAGAGTCGTCACCTCAAAACCACAAAAATCAGCTGCCCACCCAAAAATCGAAGCTTCAACGAAAATCCAAAAAAGAGTGATCATCTTGAGAGTTGCCTCCTCTCATACACGACCCAAACGCCTTGGTTCTGTAGCTGATCTTGTCAGGCGTGGGCATTTAAGATCTGATAGAAGAGGCATTTCAAATCCTCTCAAATATGACGACCCATTCAATAATCCATTAGTAAAGATCAGCAAAAACAATTCAAGGGTAGAGATGTGTGGGAAAGTGTACTCTTGCTGTTTATTATGGTGAGGAGTTCTGTTGCAAAAAGGCCACAATCAGATTCTAATACAAAAGTTATAAAGAATTTTAAAAAAATGAATGAAGAGAGGGAATCTTAGCAGCACCCCCACCATATCTCTAGGCCTCTTCAAATCCATTCCGGCCACTAGTTGGCTTGTTGTCTACGGTTTCAATTTTGGGAGTCCGATTGCTGCCTGGTCGAGTTTTCTGTTCGTTGCTCACGATCTAAACGCCATCCATTTTTTTCTGTTAAAGTTCGAGTTGCCTGAATTTGACATTTCTATGAACAAATTGGAGGTTCATCTTAATATTGGAAAAGTTCTTGTTTATTGAAGGTCCAACTCTATCCTTTTTCCTTTCTACTGTTTGAGCATTTTGATTGTGACTGCAATAGTTACTGTTTGAGCATTTTGATTGTGGCTGCCATAGTTCTATTGATTTTGATGTTGCCGTGTCGTTAATCTAGTTCTCATGCTTGTTTGTGCTTAACTAATCAAGGAACGTTAATCTAAATAGAGATTAATTGGACTATGTTATTTAATTGGGATTCACAACCAAGAGTTTTAAATTTTTGGCTAGGATCGGATACCAAAGTCACATAAACATAAAAGATTAGGCTTAGAAAACTTTTCATGATTTCATTCTAATTCGTAACACTAACGCTAGGAGCATGTTTAGGCCGTCCACACCCGGGTAGGCGAACCTTTAGGTGCGTTTTAAATTTATCATCGTGATTGTGTACACGTTCGCGTGACATAATTGTATTTTTTAAAATATATCGAGGTATGCGTTCGTGCAACTTCGACCAAAATTTCTTAATAATAATAAAGCGTGAATAATTGTGGACACGTACGCGTGACATGATTTTTTACGCGCCAAACAAAATGAGTACACGTACGCGTGACTCGTTTTAGGATAATTTCTTAATTAAAAGAGGTAAATGCACATAGGTTCTAAAATAAGTAATTAGACAATTTAATTGAGCCAGGTATGATCAAAGCGACCGTGCTAGAACCACGGAACCCGGGAATGCCTAATACCTTCTCCCGGGTTAATAGAATTCCTTACCCGAATTTCTGTATTTCGCGGCCTGTATAACAGAGTCAAACTTCCTCGACTCGAGATTTTAAACCGGTGACTTGGGACACCATAAATTATCCCAAGTGGCGACTCTGATTTTGATCTAAATAATCCTGTTTCGATTGTCACTTAAATTGGAAAAATTCCCCTATACCCCCTTTTGGGGTGGTAAAAGGGAGGTGTGACAGCTGTCACGACCCAAATCCATGGGCCACAGCGGGCACTCGGTGCCTTACTCAACCGAGTACCAACATAACGTATTTTTCTTATCAAACCATCATGGGTAAATGGTCCAGAAGGGTCGTCATGAGATAAACGAAATAAAACATAAAGGAATACTAGACATAGGACGACCCAACATGAGATGGAAACTTATACATGTGACATACGGGCCTATAAGGCCGACATGATCATTTGTATACTCACAACATAAGCCTACTAAGCCATACAAGTATTCATATACATGACATCTGTCTATAAGCCTCTAAGAGTACATAAACGTCATAAAGGTCGGGACAAGGCCCTGCCATACCAATCAATACATGTCCAAATCATACTGACCAAATAGGCAACTCCAGGGCAAGTGGAGTACACCAACACCTTCCGCTGAGTTAATAGCCTACTAGGAGGACTGTCATCTTGTCTATCGGGACCTGCGGGCATGAAATGCAGTGTCCCTTGGCAAAAGGGACGTCAGTATAAATAAAGTACCGAATATGTAAGGAATGAAAAGTATTATATAAATTGAAAGAAACATGAAGTAAAGGACTCAACCTGTAAATCCGAAGAGCTCCGTGAATCATGAAACATTTAGGCAAAATACATAGTTTACCCATCGACCTTGTACTCAAATCCCTCTTACACACTTGTTAAACACGGGAATAGTATTACACACCAAAATTTTTAAAAGTGTATCAATTACACACCTCTTTTGCCATGTGTCACACGCGTGTATTACACATAAAAGATGCGCATGAAAACTACAAAATTCATCTGAAATTAATTTTGTTTTTTGTTTTTTCCCTTTCTTAACTATTTCCTTTCCAAATTAAAGAAAAAAATAACCCATGTCTTCTTCCCCAACGTTCCCCCACCCCCTCATCTTCTTCCCAACCTCCATCCTAGTTTTGTCTATTCCCCTCATATTTTATCTTTCCAACCAACCCCCATGAATAAGAAGAAAAAGAAAAAGAAGAAGAAAAGAGGAGCGATTAGGTCGTTGTAAANTGTAAAAATCACCATTATTGACCTTTTGAAAAAGCTTGAAAATTTAATTGGGTATTGTTGATTTTGGTGTTCCATGACCTAGAAAAATAGTTTGAATTCGTAATTATTGTTGAATGAAAATTTACTTAGGTGATTAATTTTGATAAAATTCAAAAAACACCAATAACAAGTTTGAAGCTTTGGGTTTGAGCTTGAATTTGAAATTTGTATAAGGTTTTGTGATGGATGTTGTTAAAACTTGTTAAAAATCGGGCAAAGAGTTGAATCTATAGTTAGGGAAGAAGATGCTTGTAGTGGAAGGGTTGGTGGTACTATGGTGGTGGTGGAGAAGATGATGGGGTTGGGGAGATGAGGAGGGGGTGGGGTTTTTTCTTTTCTGTATTTTATTCTTTGGGAAGATGGGGAGAGGGGGTGAAGTGGGGGGCGGAGGTTTGTTTTTTTTCCCGATTTATGACACGTGTCAGATGTTGATTGGCGCGTGTATTAACAATCATTAAGCAGATGTGGTTAAACACCGAAGGGGTGTGTAATTGACACACATTTAAAAGTTTTGGTGTGTAATATGATTCCCGTCTTTAACAGGTGTGTAAGAGGGATTTGCGGACAAGATCGATGGGTAAAGTATGTATTTTTCCAAACATTTATAATGTCATGCATATGTGTATAAATGTCATACCATACATAGGTATATGGGTACATAACATCATCAAGCATCTGAGGCAATCCTATCATATCATCTCGGCCTCCGTGGGCGAAATCATCAACGTATACCAGTTGATCAGGTGGTGGTGGTGCGTACATACCACCCGAGGGCATCCCCATACCCCATATACATATAATATATGCATATATAATGCCATCTGGTCATGGGTCAATGTACATGTATAAATGAATGCAATGCATAAGGAAGTAGTCGATAAGATCTCTCGGAATGTAATAAGATCTATACACCTTCGGTTGATATCATGAAATAAACTTTATCAACTTATGTACTATCTGAAACCCATGAAAAAATAATATAATAACATACGGTTCTATAAGGCCGACGACCCAACATGATATGGAAACTTATACATGTGACATATGGGCCTATAAGGCCGATATGATCATTTGTACACTCAAAACATAGGCCGACAAGGCCATACAAGTATCCATATACATGACATCTGTGTACAAGCCTCTAAGAGTACATAAATGTCATAAAGGTCGGGACAGGGCCCCGCCATACCAATCAATATATGTCCAAATCATACTAACCAAATAGGCAACTCTGGAGCAAGTGGAGTACACCAACACCTTCCGCTGAGTTGATAGCCTACTAAGAGGAATGTCAACCTGTCTATCGGGACCTGCGGGCAGGAAATGCAGCATCCCCAAGCAAAAAAGACGTCAGTACAAATAAAGTACCGAGTATATAAGGAATGAAAAGTATTATATAAAAGACATGAAAGAAACATAGAGTAAAGGACTCAACCTGTAAATCCGAAAAACTCCGTGAATCATGAAACATTTATAATTTCATGAATATGTGTATAAATGTCATCCATGCATAGGTATATGCATACATAACATCATCAAGCCTCTGAGGGCATCCCATCATATCATCTCGACTTCTATGGGTGAAATCATCAACGTATACCAACTGATTAGGTGGTGGTACGTATATAACGCATAACCTTTTCCCTTACCCCATATATATATATATATATATATATATATATATATATATATATATATATATATATATATATATATATATATATATAATGTCATATGGTCATGGGTCAATGTACATGTATAAATGAATGCAATGCATAAGGAAGTAGTCGATAAGATCTCTCGGAATGTCATAAGATCTATATACCTTCGATCAATATCATGAAATAAACTTTATCAACTTATGTATTATCTGATACCCATGAACAAACAATATAATAACGGGACACACGGGGAATCAAGAACATAGGCACCCCTAGTACTTCTAATAATAGAGTCATTTATGAAAGTTGTGCGTTTGCTCGTTTCATTTGTATCGTTGGATCATGCCAAAAGGAAAGAAGGGACGGCCTAAACATACCTTAACTCCATTGAGTCCTTAATACATTCCAAGCAATAATTCAAGCAACTCAACTCAATCTACCATAGCATAAGAAGATTCAAAATCAGTGTTAAGTAAAGGCCAAGTCCGCAACTTAAACTAGTAGCTCGTTTATGTAAAGTTGGGCAGATCTCCTATGTAACAAGGGCCTCCTCCAATACCATATACCAACAACAACACCTAGAGAAATCTAACAACATATAAGAAAACAACAATAACAACATGTATGCATCATTTGCCAATCTTATCACCATCACAATATACCACAAAACAACCCACACGTCCTGATCACTTCAGACACAAAACGGCAACCATAGTAGTGTCAAATAACCTGAAAATGTACGACGAACGACCAGACCACCATTCCGCCATTATGTGGTGTTTATCCAAGCCTTTTCTCCTTCAAAACTCCATGAAACATTAGCACAAGAGGCCAACACGAGTGGACTACAAAACAGTCTACTACAAGTAGAATAAATTGAACTCACGACTTCCGATCACCGTCCCGTGAGTTCTGGCTATTAGAAAATGAATTTATCGACCTTTCTTAAGATTTAAAAAATCTTAAATACATAGATTAGGTATTTTCTTAACCATGAAGTACCTTCCAAAAATCAAACTACAAAGAAAAAGAGAGGCGATATAATGATACTTATGTCGTAGAGATCGTTCTAATATTATCGCTTCTTGATTTTCGAACCCTGGATGTTGATCTTGCTTGGAATTTCTTGGAACAGCCTTACAGAGCTTGAGAGTGTTTTTGTGTAAGTGTTCTTTGTATATTGACGAGATATATAAGGTAAAAGATCACTTATAAGCCTGCCGCCTCAATTCTCCAAGCAGGTGGGTAAGCTGCCTGCTTGGCAGCTTGACCAGTGCAACTTCGGATGCTTGTATCTCTCTACTCCAATATTGTATTGACAAACGGTTTGTGGTGTTGGAAACTAGACACATGGGGATTTAATTCCATAAAAATATCTCCCTTTAGCTCTCAATAGATTTGGATAAAACGGCCTCGCAACCTAGCCTATAAACCTGCCAGTTTCTCCGAAGTGCGGCGATGTGACTTGGCGACCCTAATTTAAAAATTCATATTTCTCTAACCCGATGTCGTATGAAGAAATGTTTTGGACCGTTGGAAATTAAGTTCCAAGACCTTCATTTTGATATGATATGTCCCAAAATGACATCATAAAACTTATGAATTTAATTTCTCAAAACGATGAATTTAATTTCTCAAAACGGCTCGTTACAAGGCAAATCTTAACTCGATTTTTTCGTAAGTTAAATCCGATTTTTCTTAAACTTTATATTTTATATCCAAACATAAAATATAGTCATATTATTACGTTAAAATTATTTAAATCATGATTAAAAAGTCTCATATTCATTATACGTGTTACACCCCATATTTTCGTACGTGAGAGTACGTCGTAAGTCAATTGATGGAAGCTCAGAAATTAGATCATCTTTGAAAGTATATAAAGTAAGTTAATAATGTTAATCTGGATGTTACAAATATTTAAAATCATGAATACCAAGTACCAAGAGGGTTTGAAGGCTTAGAAGCTAAACGAATTGAAGGAAATAAGTTTCGTCGAAAGTCGACAAGTTAGGAATGTTATAACATGTACTTTTTGGGTGAGACTAGGGTCCTTAACATTATAAGGAGATTACTTTATGAGTTATTTTAGTCTTATGATAGTCGTGTATTACGTTTTGAAGTCAATCAAGTTGTGGAACAAAAGTTGGAAAAGTTCATCACAAGTTACATTCATAACGTGTTGAAACTTAGGTCAAATGTAGCTGAGCTTTTCTCCCAATATACTTGGAATTAGTGAATTATCTACCTATCAAATTGAATATGTACAAGTCTAGTTTCTAAAATATTTAACCGTTTGTCTATATGACATTATAGTAGAGAGATATTCGCATTTTTTGCGAGACTGCGCAAGCAGCTCCCATGGGACCCACAAAGTCGGTGTAAAACTCCAGCTTGTTTTTAAGTTAATTCTAAATCTTTTTCACTCATTTTTCTCGTCCGAAACAGTTCCTAAACCATCCTAAATTCTCTCCAAGGGTTCCTCCATGATTCTATGGTGAGAAACTAAGATAAAAACATGAATCCAACGCTAGAAACCCCGTGGTGCTTGCTAGATCGTAGTTCTTCATCTTGTGGCTGTTTTAGAGGGTTCTTCAAAGTGAAATAACCTCAGGTTTCGTGTTGTTCTTTTTGATTAAGGTAATAATAAGTCCCTACTTCATATATATTAGATTTTCAAGGCAAACTACAAGTGTTTACACACCAACTTGAACACCAAAAATTGATTCATGAAGAGAATACAACACCTATAGTGTTGTGGTGTCATTGAGGATAATTGTGGTCTGTGTTTGGCTGAAATTTAAAGTTGTTGCTACTGTATAAGGTGATTATAGCAGCCTACTAATTGTTCTTAAGCTTTATTGTATGTTGGTTAAGTTGTTAGCATGATATACTACAAGATAATACTTGGATTAGCTTGAGATGTTGTTGTTCTTGATGGATTGATTTGAAAGTTACTCTTATGAACTTTAAGTGGCTGGATATTATAGAAAATAAGTTGGATATGATATTTTTAGTATGAGTATTTTGGTTTACATGTCAATAATGTTGAGGAAATTGGTAACTAGAAAAGGAAATGGCTATAAAGCACTTGGAAGTTGTCGACGTTGATATTATCTTGTGTTGGGCTATTTCGGGTAACTTTAAAATTGAGTACAAAGTTGAAAATCCTTTAAAAGGTATTGGCTACTATACTGAATATATTACTAAGTTCAAGAATTAATGATAATGGGGTTAAAGTGTGCTAAAGGGATTCAATCCGAGCTTGCCGCTCGTCGTGATATGCTGATGACTTGTTAATGAAATATTTTGTACCCTCTTGTTGATGTTGTTCTTATTGCATTGATCTGGTTGTTATTGTTGGTATATGGTATTGGAGAAGGCCCTTATTACAGGGGATATTGCTACCCAAATTTACATAAATGAGCTACTAGCTTAAGTTACGGACTTAGCCCTTACTCAGCACTGATTCTGAATCTCCTTATGCTATGGTAGACTGAGTTGAGTTGTTTGAAGAGTTGCTTGGAAGTTATTAAGGACTCAACAAGGTTAAGGTATGTTAAGGCTAAACATTTCCTTCATTTTAGCATGATCCCGTAACTATATGTGTTTGATAACGAGACATAAAGAGAAGTTCATATTCCTGAATTTATGTACATTCTCCTAGTCTCATAAGTTATAACATTCTCCCTTATCGGGACTTCATATTCAGTTTAGTATTGTCATCTTTAAGCCAAGAGAGCAAAGAGTCTATATATATACGGTACTACAGTATTTTCACCATCATCGAGCTATAATCGATGGGCAGGCCCCTATTAGGCAACCTCTGATTAGATGGTAAGTTATATACAGAGCCTACTGTGGTCGGGCGTCTATGAGCGAGCCTAGAATGGCTGAGATATAGATCCTAGTAAGGTCGAGCGCCTATGAGCGAGCCTACTACGGTAGAGTAGTGATACATACCGAGCCTTATAGGGCCGGATAGCTATTTTACTTACTATATTGAGAGAGTCGAGTCAGTATCAGCAGGTAAGTGTATCTTCAGATTATCTTTGACTCCCAGTTACTTTCAGTTATTATATTATCGGTTTAGTTCAGCTTTTAGTTATTCTATTGTCTTACATACTCGGTACATTATTTCGTACTAACGTCCCTTTTGTCGGGGATGCTGCATTTCATGCCTGCAGGTCCTAATAGATAACTAGATAGACCTTCCCAATAGGCAGAGCCAAACATCAGCTTGGTTGGTAAGCTCCACTTCCCCGGAGTTACCAGATCTAGACCTTGGAGTCCATTTTATAAATAAAGGTTTGATGGGTAGGTTGAGGCCCTGTCCCGACCATAATATAGTTCAGTTATCTTTAGAGGCTTGTAGACGAGTCCTGTATAGGTTGTATATCAGTAGATGTTCATGACGGGCTCGTCAGGCTGCACAGTTATATATATATATATATATATATATATATATATATATATATATATATATATATATATATATATATATATGAGCTTTTGGGTATGTTTACCCCTCATATGAGATAGACAATATTTTAGATGATTCAGAATATGGCCTCATCGGCCTAAGTTGAGGGTTACCCCTCCAGAGTTCACAGTTACAGAGTGGTACGCTCGGGCCGAGTATGGAACTGGTGCCGACCACGCCTCTTCAGGTTTGGGGTGTGAAAAAACGTCACTTTGGGACGCACAGAATGTAATAATATCTCATTTGTTTTTTCCCAAGTCTCATTCATCTTAACTTACTTAAGACTTCGATAACCCTTCCTTATCCTTGTAGAAGGATTTCATCCTAGAGCTTACATTAGATAAACTTATAATGACAGTGACGTCTGAAGTATGGGGTGTAACATGAACAACTTTCAAGGGCAAAGAAACAACTTCCAAGGCCCGAACTAACAACAATGGCGACCTCAAAACAATCAAGGCAATTGGAATTCTAACAATCAAGAAAATTAGAGTGGTGGCAACAACCAAGGAAATTGGAGTGGTGGCAACAATCAAGGGAATTGGCATAACAACAACAACCAAGGAAATTGGAGTGGAAATAATCAAGGAAATTGAGGGGGGGTAACAATCAAAGCGGATGGAACAACAATCAAAGCAATGGAGTCGGGTTTTCAAAGGCCCCCGATGTATCAACAACCGATCAACCCGCCTCCGTATCCTTCCCATAGTCTAAGTTCTTCAAACAATGAGATAGGGAGTATTGAGAATATGTTCGATCAAATTATAGTCGATTTGGATGCCCAACTTGCCTCACCCAACACATCAATCCGCAACTTAGAAGTTCAAATGGGGCAAATCTCTCAAGATCTAAATACTCATCCTAAGGGGGCACTACCAAGTGACACGGCGGTAAACCCAAAGGGTGGAAACAACATGGGGCATGCCATGGCCATTACTACAAGAAGTGGAAGAGGTGGGAATGCACCTACCTCAAGTCAAAGGCAACTTGTGGATGATGAGCAAGTGGTGCAAGAAGAGGAGATCCCGAACAATATGGTGCAACCTAATGATGAGGTTCGGATTGATATTGATGATAGAGTGGAAGAGACTCAAGAGGAGGTGAACCCGTCTAGGGATCATATTATTGACATACTGAAACCGGTAATGCAAAGGGCTAAGGCACCATTGCCTAAGCCTCCACCTCCATACCCTCAAAGACTTGCCAAGAAAAATGGTGAAAACCAATTCAAGAAGTTTATTCAAATGATGAAGAGTCTCTCAATCAATGTTCCATTGGTTGAAGATTTAGAGCAAATGCTCGGTTATGCAAAGTTTATTTATAACCTTGTGACAAAGAAGCGGTCAATGAATTTTTAAACTATAAAAGTCACTCATCAAGTGAGTGCAATTGTGCATTCAATGGCTCCTAAGTTGGAGGATTCCGGTGCTTTCACGATTCTTTGTACAATTGGAATTGCCGAGTTTGCTAAAGCTCTTTGTGATCTTGGGGCAAGTACCAATTTGATGCCCTATTCGGTTTTCAAAACGTTGGGAATTGGGAAACCAAGGCCCGCCACTATGAGATTGCAAATGGCCGATCGTACTATAAAGAGACATTTGGGAGTGATTGAATATGTATTGGTTCGTGTTGATAAATTCATTCTTCCGGCGGATTTTGTCATTCTCGATTGTGAATTTGATTATGAGGTGTCGATTGTTCTTGGAAAACCTTTCCTTGCTACGGGAAAGGCTCTTTGTGATGTTAAGGCGGAGAACTTACTTTCCGGGTTGGTGATGAAAAAGTAGTTTTCCATGTGTGCAAGTCCATGAGGCAACCGAATAGCAATGAGGTGTGCTCTTTTGTGGACTTGGTGATGGATGTTATTGTTGATGAAACAAGTGTTATGATCAATATGGGTGATATGTTAAAGGTCGTCTTGCTCAACTTTGATGATGACGAGATGGATGGCTTCATGGAATATGTGAACTCTTTGCAAGGAATGCGGTCGTACAACTATGCACCCCAAAAATTGTCCTTGGATCTTGAAAATCGGACAACTCATCCTACAAAGCCTTCTATTGAAGAGCCTCCTACCTTGGAGTTAAAGCCATTGCCCTCACATCTTCGATATGAATTTCTTGGTCCTTGTTCTACTTTACCGGTTATTCTTTCCTCTTGTTTAACTAACATGCGGGTAGGTTCCACTTTGGCGGTGCAACAAAAGAGGAAGAAGGCTATTGGTTGGACCTTGGCGGACATTTGGGGAATAAGCCCCGCATTCTGCATGCATAAGATCAACTTGGAGGATGGCGCCAAACCATCTATTGAACATCATAGGAGAGTCAATGAGGCTATATAAGAAGTTGTCAAAAAGGAGATTATCAAGTGGTTGGATGCCAGGGTTGTATCTCTTATCTCCGATAGTTCGTGGACTTCTCTGGTTCAATGTGTCTCAAAGAATGGGGGGCATAACGGTGGTCACCAATGACAAGAGTGAGTTGATTCCTACAAGAACGGTGACCGATTGGAAAGTGTGTATGGACTATCACAAGCTCAAAAAAGTCACATGGAATGATCACTTTCCACTTTCTTTCATAGATCAAATGCTCGATAGATTGGTCGGTCGTGCTTTCTATTGCTTTCTTGATGGGTATTCGGGCTACAACCAAATTCTTATTGCTCTAAAAGATCAAGAGAAAACAACATTTACATGTCCCTATGATACTTTTGCTTTCAAGCGGATGCCATTTGGTTTGTGCAATGCACCGACGACTTTTCAAAGGTGTATGATGGCTATTTTCACGAACATGGTGGAGGACTACCTTGAAGTTTCCATGGATGACTTCTCGGTGGTTGCAGATTCTTTTGATGATTGTCTTGCGAATTTGGATAAAATGTTGGGAAGATGTGAAGAAACAAATTTGGTGCTCAATTGAGAGAAATGTCATTTCATGGTCGAGGAAGGCATTGTCCTTGGCCACAAGATCTCAAAGGATGGAACTGAAGTTGACAAGGCAAAGATCGAGGTGATTTCTAAACTTCCACCTCCAACTTCGGTAAAAGGTGTGCGGAGTTTCTTAGGCCACGCGGGGTTTTACCGGCACTTCATCAAAGATTTGGTGAACCCGTTGTGCGAGATTCTTGAGAATGATGCTAAGTTTAACTTCAATGATGATTGCATGAGCGCTTTTGAATTGTTAAAGTTCAAGTTGAAAACTACTCCATCATCACCACTCCAAATTGGAGTGTCCCTTTTAAACTCATGTGCGATGCAAGTGACGTAGTGTTGGGGCTGTTTTGGGGCAACGCATCAACAAAAAATTTCATCCGGTCAAATAGCTCCTTTCCATTGTGTTTGCAATTGAGAAGTTCCGCCCGTACTTGATGGGTGCAAAAGTTATTGTCCACAAGGATCGTGCGGCGCTTCGTTATCTTATGAGCAAGAAAGATTCCAAAGCTCGGTAGATAAGATGGGTGCTTTTGTTGCAAGAATTTGATATTGACATCCAAGATAAGAAGGGGAGTGAAAATCAAGTGGCGGACCACTTGTCTCATTTGCAGGAGGAGGGAAGGCCGCATGATGGCCTTGAAATCAATGACTCCTTCCTCGATAAGAAACTCTTGGCTATTTCAATGAAATAGGTGTCATGGTTCGCGGATCTAGCAAATTTCATTGTGTGTGGAATCATCCCGGATGAGTTATCTTCAAACCAAAGGAAGGAGCTCAAACGGGATTGTCAAGATTATTATTGGGATGAACCCTACCTCTTCCGGATTTGTAAGGATTTGGTTATTAGAAGATGTGTACCGGAAGAAGAACAAAGTGAAATTCTTGGAGCTTGCCATTCTTCGCCATATGGTGGTAATCATGGTGGAGCGAAAATGACAACCAAAGTGCTTAGTTGTGGTTTCTATTGGCCCACTCTTTACAAAGGTGTGAGTTAGTGAAAAGATGTGATGAATGTCAAAGGGCCGGTGGAATCTCAAAGAAAAATGAAATGTCTCTCACCACCATTTTGGAGATTGATATTTTTTATGTGTGGGGTATTGACTTCATGGGTCCTTTTGTGAGTTCTTTTGGAAACACCTATATCTTGATGGCCAACAATGAGGTGAGAAGTGTGGTGGTGTTCTTGAAGAAGAATATTTTCACAAGGTTTGGCACACCGTGGGCTATTATAAGCAATGGGGAGGGGGGTTCACATTTTTGCAATAACGCTTTCGACACTTTACTTAGCAAGTATGGTGTTACTCATAAAGTCACGACTCCCTATCATCCACAAGCTAGCGGTCAAGTGGAAGCCTCCAACCGAGAGATAAAGAGTATTTTGTCCAAAATAGTGAATGCTAACCGGAGGTTTCTAAGTTACTTGTGTATCGACTTTGTCTTATGCTTTGGTTCCTGTGGTTTTTCTTTAGCCTAATTAGATGTCTTGTGATTTTCATCCTAATATGCCTCTACTAAGGTTCTTGGTTCGACTTTTCTACTGATTCTATGTGTCTATATTCATTTTTGCCTATTCAAGGTAAACCTATATTTTACCCTTTAATCAGTGTTGATTTGAATGCGTGATTTATCAATCTGTTTCCTGACTATTCTTTTCCTGCCTTATTTGAGATTGTCTGCGATACTTGTTGACTCTTTGCATGATTATTTCCTTAATTAAACCCTTGACCCCCCCTGTTCTGAAGTTCTTTGTTTTAATTTGAACTCCTTTCCTTAAATAAGATCTCTGATTCTTACTTTTTACTCGGCCTGATTGAACTTGTTGCCTTAATTAATTCCTGTCATTACCGTTGGTTGATTTTCCTTAATTAAAGGAGAAAACTATGCTGAATCTTCGTGTAATTGATTCTGAATTTCCTTAATTACTGATTTTTGATTGCTTTACCTTATTTGCTCTACTCTTTAGCCACTATATAAACTCTCTTTATTTAAACCTCTACACGAACACTAGTTCCTCCACACTTTCACACTCTCAAAAGCTCTCTCTATTCTCTTCTGTTACTTGCAATTCTCACTAACCCAGCCTGCTGTAAGCCAAGGCTGGCTATTTACACCATCTCTGCTCTATACTCTGTATTCTCTCCTTAACTGGTATGTCCTGATTAAATTCAAATCCCAAAACTATGTGTTTCTTTGTTACCATAGCTCATTAGTTGTGATTTCCAGTTCTATTTACTATTCTACTGTCATGTGCTCCATATGTAATCATCATGCTTAGATTACACTACCTAATTACTGTATCATTCAGCATGTTTAAGTTTGGTTATGTTAAAGATTATAACTAGTATATTGTTTAACATGCCCAATCCTGCTTTAGATAATTGCATGAATCCTATTTGTTCACTAGTATGTTCAAGCTGCATTGTTTGTGTATTGGTCATGGTTGAAGACCTATGTGTTCTCAGCATGTCTTTGTAACTAGCTTGTCAATTCCACAACTTCTTGAGGAATCTGTGTATTGGTTTGCTATCACTAAGGTGTATCCATATGTGTCCCCTACCCCCTTTCTCCTTGTGTGAAGTCTGTTTGCCCAAAATGTTTCTGAAACTGTGTGTTCTGTGACTTGCTCTCTGATCTCAAAATGTTCCTCATGTTTTCTCAAACTTTTTTCCACCCTAACTAGTATTGATTTCAGAAAATCTTTTACCCCCCACCCCTAAGGCCTATTTGCTACTATTTACCAAACTCTTTCAAATTATTATGCACTCTCATATTACTCTTAGATTACTAAGTCTTGCCCCTCTAGTATGTGTACTGCCTTGAGACCCTTGAGATATATTATGGGTAAGGTTGGGTAGATAACATGCCTATAGGGTTTATTTTGATGTGTTTGTTAGATAATATGCCTATAGAATCTGCTTTGGTTCAAGTAAATTCTTGCTTGCTTTACTTTCACAATTAGAAATCATGCCTATAGGGTCTAAATCAGCCTTAATAGAAATCATGCCTACAAGAATTTCACTTTGGTCAAATAAATTCTGCTAGTTTCGCCTTATGCTTTAATAGAAACCATGCCTATAGGATCTAAAATCAGTCCGACTTTAACTCACGCCTGTAAGTTCTGAATCAGATTAATTAGCCTACTCAATCAATATCACTATAAAGCATGCCTATAGGACTCAAATTGTCGTTTAAAAATTGCTTAATGTTTTACTGCATTCCTGATCAGTGATTAGATACCATGCTCATAGGTCACTATTACACGCCTACGCAAGCCTGTAGAGCGACTAAAATTCTGCAAACCTATAAAACTTCGCCTTGATATTTTAGACTGCTCATATTCAACAGGTCTAAAATCAGTAGGCAAACTGAATAGGCCTTTCACACTTTGGTCCTAACTCAATATTGCATATTCTCTGCTCACCTAGATATCCTATTCTAGGGCTTCTTTTAAATACCTGAAACTGTGTTTAAGACGTGCACTTGTTTGCTCTGTTTATGGAGGCAAATGTGAGCCTTTAATTGTTCTCCTTTCAGCGCAGTCCTAATTATTTTGTTTGACGCCTAAATTTTTCTCCTTTAAGTGTATTAGGATGGTCTAGAACTACCTGAATTAGAGGTCCTAAATACCTCCAGGGCCACAAGGAAGGGACGGGTAGTGCACGCATAGGATATCTCTCAAGGTTGCTAGAACACTTTAGGCCATGACCAAAGGGGAGGGAATTGGGTAGTAAGGATATGATGACTATGCGCTAATGCCACGTGTAGCCCCTCATTGAGGAGTGATTACCGGGCATTGTGTGGGTATGATCCTGTAGGCTAACCAACCTAGAACCCCCTTTTCCCAATTCCATATGTATTTAAATTTTATAAACTTTCTTCTCTTTACATATACATGTGCAAATTGTTCAAGTTTCTCTTTTGCTCCCATTACCTGAATCGTCTCTGTATTTAGAATATTAAATATGCCCTTATTTGCAAATACGTGGTGAATTGTTTACTTGTTCAAAATGACTGATTCATATAATTTCGGCCGGGACTTACCGTTGTGGACCGCGAGGGGTGCCTAACACCTTCCCCTCAAGGTTATTTCAAGCCCTTACCCTAATCTCTGGTAATGCAAACTAGTTTCATGAGTTAATTACTCTAGGTGTCGTAACGCACCTTAATCCGTTAGGTGGCGACTCTTCAAATACCCAATTCCCAAAAGGAAAATAGTTGTTCCCCCATGAAATGTCGAAACCCGGACGTTTTCCGCGAGGAGGAAAAAAGGGGGCGCGACAGCATGGCGACTCCGTTGGGGATATTTAGGCTCTTACCATAACGAACTTATGAATCAATTTAAGCATGCTTTATCCCACATACCCTTTTTCCCTTACTTGAATTTAACTGTTTTTTTA
Source organism: Nicotiana attenuata (assembly GCF_001879085.1). Lineage (NCBI taxonomy): Eukaryota > Viridiplantae > Streptophyta > Magnoliopsida > Solanales > Solanaceae > Nicotiana > Nicotiana attenuata. The sequence continues at coordinate 1,977 of NW_017676031.1, read as the reverse complement.
GGCATTTATGATTTCTTTATTTTCCTGAAACTGACTTGTCTCTTTGCTTTCTTCTTCTGTAACTGTCTTTCAATTATTTAAATACTGCATTTATCATTCTTACGTGCAAATACTTGACATCATGCTATTTATTGTTGCATATATCATACTCCACATCATATTCCACTCGTGCGTATCAAAATCCTATAGCAACTCTTGATGAGTGGTTGCGCTCTTCCAATTTATTACCCTTAAATTCGGAAAGGCTTATTTGCGGTAAAACTAGTCGATCTGCGGTGTAGTCGACGGTTCCGTGCCTTTCCCCCTCAAGTTGTCCGCTTGAGGGTACCAGTCTAGACTCCCATAGTAACCTTACTCTGATCGTAATTGTGCATGCATCATGGTCAAAGCTAGTCAGATTAATATGTTGTCCACATAATAATCCTTTAAGACGAGCCTTATCCAAAAGTCTACCGGGGTTTCCATAATCCCAACGGACACAACCACGTTCTGTGCATTAATTTGGAGAACTAAATGCCAATATGCTAATTATGAGCGTACAAATAGTCGAGTCTGGTGGGGGAGAAAGGCATAACCTTTTTGTTTTGCAGAAAATGAGGCGCGAGGTCCCCAGATTCGGTATGGTCAGCAACATCCCACCATTGCTACTCGATTGGTGGGAGGACCTTTCCTCAAGTGACAAGAAACACGTAAGAAAGCACTTGGGCAATTTACCTTCTCTACTAGACATTGAGCCAAACAATAGGTTGATCGAGGCTGCCACTTTGTTCTGGGATAGTGAAAGGGATGTGTTCCGTTTTGGCGACATAGAAATGACACCATTCCTAGAGGAAATTAGGGGACTTTCGGGACTGACTTGGAATAGCCTTGGGTTACTGGTGCCGAAGAACCGTACTGGTAAAGGGTTTTTTAAGATGATGGGGCTAAAGAAAAATGTTGACTTGGGATGCCTGAAGGAATCCTACATACCCTTCGAATATCTGTATGAGAGATATGGCCATAGCAAATCATACCGTACCTTCCATGACGAGCTTTCTATCACTTCTCTGGGCCACATCCACCGCAGAGTGTTCGTGTTCATTGTGTGCTTCTTGGGCCTGATAGTATTCCCAATGAAAAGGGAAAGAATCCACACTAGGTTGGCCATGGTTGCCAAGACTTTTATGGAAGGGATCAACGGACAGACATACACTATAGTCCCCATGATCATAGTCGACATCTACAGGGCTCTGGAGCGCTGTCAAAGGGGGATCAAGCATTTTGAGGGTTGTAAGATGTTGCTGCAGTTGTGGTTATTAGAACATCTTCAAAGGGGCCAGTATCGCCAAAAACTTTCGCGAAGGGCTTGGAACGACCATATTGCCTTCCATCACCCCAAGCGGATGACTTACATTCCGGACAGGTTTGCTCAGCCGGAAAGTACCAAAGAGTGGGTGGAGTTCTTCGACAATCTGATCGAGGAACAAGTGCAATGGATGTTTGAATGGTTCCCAACAGACGAATTCATCATCAGATCCAGAGACGCTCCACACATGGTGCTGATTGGGGTTGAGANAGTCAAATACAACAGGCTGCGCAAGAGGGTCCACGACTCTGAGAATGAGCACCGGGAAATACACGAGAGGAATATGAGGTTGATCGACGAATGGAAAGAAATGGCTGTCACTTCCAACAGAAAGTTGGGATATCTGGAGCGAGGATTAGTGGAGCTGGAGGGCAAAGTCATAAAGAGGATTGAGGATTGCCAGAATGCTGAAGGAAGTGAAGGAGGACATTTGGCCAGAGCCTACTTGCTGCTGGGTCTGCGCGAGCTGGGGAACATGTATGATGGAGTCAAGAAGATCGAATCGTGGGGAAGGTTCTTTCGTGGGAACCAAGTAGACTAGTATTTTATTTGTCTTTACCTAAATGTAATAACGGCCAAGTGCCAAGAGTGTACTTACTTTTCTATTATCGTTGGTTGTTCGTTTTTGGACT
>NW_017676030.1:0-53588 GCF_001879085.1 Nicotiana attenuata | reverse complement strand
AAAGTTTAAGTAAAATACGTAAGCGACATATAATACGAATATATAGGACTTACAAGTTAAAGGGAGCATGGAAGACAAATAAAAGGCTCAGATATACCTCCACACTTAGTACACACAAACAGCATGCCTCATACACAATTAAGGTCTAAATTCAGATCCTAAGCATGGTAGCAGAGTCACATTTATTACATAACTCAGAGAGGAAGTCCTAATCAGGCTTGCCTACTGATTTTAAGCTTGTTAACCATTAAGCAGTAAACACAAAGGACAGTTTCCAGTTTTATAAAGGTTGATTACCTAAGGCTTACCTAGGCGTAGGATAACGCACAACAATTACCAGAATTATTAAAACAACTTAGAAGTTATTTTTACCTAAAGCATGCTGTTCTAAATATTGCAAAGATATACAGGGATTATGACCAGTTTCACTTAAACAGGATAATCAAACGTGAGACTGTTTTATGTCCTTTTCATGCATCAGTAGTTTAACTAGGTGTGACTGAGCGAGTGTGAACGAGATCCTAAAATAGGTTATCTAACATGCACATATAAAAATGCAGAATGATTTCAGGATATGCGGAATTCCTAAAGCATGATTTCTAAATGCCCAGAAAGTTACAGCATGATTTCAGGATATGCAGGAGCAACAGTTTTATGTTAATGCTATTATTTAGCCTAAAGCAGGATTTCTAAATGATAAAATAATGTCAAATGAGATGCTAAAACAGTAAACGTAAGAACATGATATCTAATGCATGACATGCTTTGAATGTGTTGGTCTTAGACATGGATTCTAATGCGCATATAGGAAATGTAAACCTAAGGCATGGTTTCTACCCATTGATGTTGATAACATATACAACTACCCTCCCCTTTTCACCATCCAACCCCAATATTCGTTTACAACAAATTATTACAGACCAATATTGGAATACATAAGTAGAAAAAGAAAATAAGAAGTTACACTGTAGAGAGCCTGAAAACGGGCCCAGATTTCCAGAACCTCAAATGCCAAGACTGTTTCATAGCCTTTCTCATATCCGGGTGTATCAGAGTTCCCTAAGGACCTCAAGGGATCCCGGGCAGTGCTCACACCCAGATTTCATAGCCAAGACAGAGTAAGTGCAGTGTGGAAAGGCCAGCTTTTGTGTGTCAAAGTTCAGAGGGAGCTCAAGGGTCCCAAGGCAAGGCTCACACAAAAGGGGTAGAACATAGTGGTCTAAGAGTGGAGTGAGAGTGCTCAACATAGTTTTGAAAAGATTTAAGCAGGAAAACAATTTGAAAAGAGACTTGTTTGAAATAGTTTTGTAAAACAACAGGGGGAGTTATTCAATAGGACATTTTTTGAAAAGAGAGTAGAGTAACAAGCAACAGTCCAAACACAGCACCCAAAACAAATTCATACATAACCAAGAAACATAGGGCCAAGGCAGGTTCAGCAACCAAAAACAGGGGTAGTGGGATTTGGGGACACATAGGTCACATAGGTAAACCCATAGTTGCAGGAGCACTTAAGAATAGAATTAGCAATATGCTAAGGGGTTAGGGAACTTTAGAATTAACACAGCATCATGTAACTTAAGGATAGCCAACTACTTTGCACAAAGAGGTTCACGACAGAAATCAGAGAAACATAAGTAAGGAAGGGCCACATTGGGGTATACTAGGAGGGGGATAACATTTCATAAACATGATGAATCTAGGGGAGGGGACACATTCAGAAGCATGCTGATAAAGTGATGAAGCAAACATATTAGTTACAAGTTGAACAACAAAACCATAAGTGAAAACATACTAGAAACAGGATGAACTTGAAGCAGTAAAAGAAACATATTGTTTTTGAAACTTGAATGGAAATCAGAACATACCAGTAAAGAAGATAGTAAACACAAAGTGAGGAGCAAGAGAGTAGGGTAATCAACCTTGGCTTGCAGCCGGCTGACTTAGAACAATAGCAAGTAACCGGAGAAAAGAGAGCAGAAGAGTATTTTTTTTTTGTGAGAGAGAGTTTTTGTGTTCGTGTGTTGTGTTAATGAAAACCAGGGTACTTCTAGTTTGAAAACAGGTAGAAACTAAGGCAAGAATCAAAGTTCAGCAATAATTATGGAACTAGGTATCAATTAGTATCGAATCAGTATAGGTACTTCCTTTAATTAAGGAGTTTAAAATTCAAACGGTAACAAGCAGTGATAAAATAAGGAAAGAGATCATATAAGACTGGAACATAACACATAAGGAAATATTTTTTGGCATAGTAAGTATAGAACAAGTAACTAGGTTAGGTTCAGAAAATCTAATTAAGGAAAGTACTTAAGAATCGATTGACAGCATAGTCGACCAAAAATAAGGCAAGAAAATATCTTAGAGGCTGAAAATCAGTAAGGAAATCATCACAAGAAATCAGTGAAAGGTGCCAATTACAGGAAATTAGGGATTCAAGAGGGGTAGTACTAATTAAGGGGAGATTACCACAAGTCTCTATGCATATACGGAATAAACACATAATAGGCAAGAAAAGGCAAAAATCAGGAACCCTAATGAGCACAGTAGTACAAATCACATAGAATCAGGGCTTCAACTAGAAAAATAGCAATAATTTGAGGAATTGACAGAATAATCATAATATAAGCGGAAGAAGCAAAAATCAGAAAACCTAATGAACATAATAGGGTAAAATTACAGAAACTCGGAACGTTCATGAGAAACAAGCACACATACGAATTAAATCATCAGAGACAGACTCAAAACCCAGGATTAGGACCAAGGGACGTAGGGTTTTAACATAATAAATCAGATAAAAAGAGGGAAAAACATTAATAAACGTTTAAATGTAGTAAAAATTATAGAATAATACGAAAAATCAGAAGGAAAAGTCATTTTGAAAAGGGGTTAAGAAACCCTAGTTTGAAGATGAAAAGGCGCTTCTGAAAAATCGGAGAGATTCTTAAGAAAACAGCAAAAATAACTCAAAGTACATTCAGATCTATGGCAGATCTGTAGAGTCAAGAGATGAGTTAGGGTTTCAGAGAGAGATACCCCAGAGATGGAGAGATTCCGGCTTAGAGGCCATGGATCTGGCCGGAAAATAGAAAAATCTTACTCAGATGGGCCAAGGGTGGCCCGAGAACAGTGAGCACAGACCCTAGGTGTGAGTCGAACGGCCATTGGTCCTTTGAGAGCCTTAGGGTAGCAGTAATCCGGCATAGGGGAGAGCCATGGAGGGTAGGGGTGGTGGTGGAACCACCATTGATACCGGTGAGCCAACGACCAGCAAGTAGAAGCTTAGGTTTTAGCAGAGAGAGCTTGAGAGAATGAGAGATGTAACGGCGGAGAGAATGTGAGGGAAATGAGGGTTTGGGGAGTAGTCTATTAGGTTAATTAAGGTAAGGACGGATCTGGTCCGTTGATCAAAATTGATCAACGGTCCAGATTAAATAGGGAAATGAGGGTTTGGGGGGGTAGTCTATTGCTGCATGATTTTGAAGGTATATATGCAATTTAAAAAATATTTTTGGGAAAAATTGGGTATCAACAGCTGCCCCTCTTTACCCGGGAGGGATGAAAGAGTTATCGGGTAAAGATATGATGGCCAATTTTGACCGAGCGAAACGGTTTGAAGAGTTTAGGCCGCACCTTGGCTTCTGAGCTGCCTACATATCCTTGGTTTTACAGGAATCAGGTCATATGTAGTTCCGGATTCATCGGCGAAGTATACTGGTGAAGTCATCTCAAGAGCGGACGCAACATCTAGGGCCAGGTGAATGAGCGGTTTACGGGAACGGTGAGGTTTGATATGGCTGGGAAAACTGGAGCGGGATCGCTCCTGCCAGGATAGCCGTTGCTTGCCGGGTTACCTACAAATAGAAGCAATGCAAGCGTATATTGCGTAATTTAAACATGATGTAAATTCCCGTCGGACCATGAATGTTGTCTTTGGACGGTTAGGAATGGCGTCCTCAGACCATGATGTCCTGGGCCATGGGTTGTTTGGTGCAGGATTCGCAGGCCATGAAATGATGTTCTCCGGCTATGAGGATGGTGCCTCCGAACCATGACGCCTTTGAATAATGATATGCAAAAGATTGAAAGAGATCCTCAGCCATGATATGGTGTTCTCGGGCCATCAAGATGGTGCCTCCGAACGATAACGCCTTTCGATAAGTTGGCGATATTTGAGCCCATGAAGGATGCAATAGTATGATGCAGACAAGACAAAGCTCAATCTTGCGAATTGAAGGGCAGAGCTTAGCCCGTAAGAAAGCGAGATAAATAGTGCTTGAGATAGCGCTTAGTTTCAAAGAAAATTGGAGGCAGAGCTTAGCCTCGAAAGGTAGGAAAGTAGCCTTATGCAAAGATGCAAATGCAGACGGAGGTAGAGCTTAACCTCGGAAGGCAGAATAGTAGCCTTATGCAAGTTGGAAGGCAGAATAGTATCCTTATGCAATGCAAATGCAGATGGAGATAGCGTTTAGTCTCGAAAGGCAGAATGGTAGCCTTATGCAAGTTGGAAGGAAGAATAGTAGCCTTATGCAATGCAAATGCAGATGGAGACAGCGTTTAGTCTCGGAAAGCAGAATGGTAGCCTTATGCAAATTGGAAGGCAGAATGGTAGCCTTATGCAATGCATATGCAGAGGGAGACAGCGTTTAGTCTCGGAAGGTAGAATAGTAGCCTTATGCAAATTGGAAGGCAGAATGGTAGCTTATGTCATGCAAATGCAGAAGGAGACAGCGTTTAGTCTCGGATGGCTGAATAGTAGCCTTATGCAAGAAACAAAATAACAAATGACAGTAGAGTTTTCTTAGCTGATAGCCGATTGCGGCATTGTGATTACTAAGAGATTTGTGACTACGGAGCATTACTGGTGTGTGCTGATAGCAAATGTTGGCAAGTGCAACGGTCTGGGCGTACAATATGTTTAAGGATTTCGCAATCCTAGTGCCTGCATCCAAAGAAAAATCATAAGTTTTTTAAGAGGGAGGTTAGTTCGTATCCCCGCTGGCTTTGCTTGACTCGTTCGGCTTTGATCTAGTGATACCGTCTGTATCATTGGGGTAGCATTGCTAAACAAAGTAATTTCAATAATAAACATGCATGATTTTGTAAAAGTATGACATAAATGTATAATTAAAAATAGCTTTTAGATGAACCGACGACTGTGACGTAGTTCAGGACATTGCAACCTCTCCTGCTACAGAATTTTGAGGGTCCTCCTCAAAATTCTGCCCCAGTTTGATGGGTTGACTTTTCTAAGTGTTGCTCGTGCGGCGACCAGCTTAAATTACTTCGGAATTTTGAGGGTCCTCCTCAAAATTCTGCCCCAATTTCCAATTGCGGGGGGAAATGAATTTTTTATTGAATTGTGACCGAACCCATAGGACTGCCTATGTATCCACTCTTAAACGGAAATCAGGTCAGGCGTAGTTCAATTTACATCATATAAGGAAAGCATAAAGATTACACATAGTAACGCTTGATTGCATCTGAATTGATCGGCTTTGGCCAGACTTCTCCGTCCATTTCTGCAAGTATGAGGGCTCCTCTTGTCAAAACCTGGTGAACCATGTATGGACCCTGCCAGTTGGGAGAGAACTTCCCTTTGGCTTCATCTTGATGTGAAAAAAATTTCTTCAACACTAGTTGCCCCGGTGTGAACTGTCTTGGCTTGACTCTTTTGTTGAAGGCTCTGGACATTTTGTTCTGATAGAGTTGACCATGGCAGACTGCATTCATTCTCTTTCCGTCTATAAGGTCTAGCTGCTCATAACGACTTTTTACCCACTCTGCGTCGCCGAGCTCAGCTTCTTTTATGATCCTTAGGGAAGGAATTTCTACCTCAGCGTGAATGACAGCCTCTGTACCGTAAACCAGCATATAGGGGGTTGCCCAGGTTGATGTGCGGACTGTGGTGCGATATCCCAGTAGAGCAAATGATAACTTCTCGTGCCACTGTCTATGCTTCTCTATCATTTTCCTCAATATCTTCTTGATATTCTTGTTGGCGGCTTCTACAGCTCCATTCATCTGAGGTCTGTAGGCTGTGGAATTCTTGTGTTTGATCTTGAAAGTTTCGCACATAGCTTTCATCAAGTCGTTGTTAAGGTTGGAGCCATTGTCAGTAATGATTGACTCTGGAATTTCGAATCGACAAATAATGCGATCGCGGATAAAGTCTTCCATGACTTTCTTAGTCACTGCTTTGTAAGATGCTGCTTCGACCTATTTGGTGAAATAGTCGATGGCTACTAGGATGAACCTGTGTCAATTGAAAGCGGCAGGCTCGATTGGTCCAATAACGTCCATTCCCCAGGCGGCGAACGGCCACGGTGAGCTTGTAACGTTGAGATCGTTTGGAGGTACCTTTATCATGTCTGCATGTATCTGACAGTTGTCGTACCCCCTTTTTCTCGCGAAATCGGGTTTATGACATTTGGTTTGGACAACTCTTTCCTTTTGGGAAAGGGGTTTTGTAATTTATGAAGAGTCGCCACCTAACGATTTAAAGGTGTGTTAGGGCACCTATGGGGTTCAACTACAACTACATTCGATAACCAGAGATAGGGTAAGGGCTTGAAATTATCCCAAGGGGTAGGTGTGGTTCCCGGCCAAATAGTTCTTTGTGAATTTGTGCAGTTAACAAATAAGGCTCAAATAAGAGGGAATTTTGAATACACAAGTGTTTGAAAATGATTAAATAAAGCAAGGTTTTGAAAAAGAGCTATAATCTAGGCATGCTGATGAATGTAAAGGGGTCCTAGGTTTATTTGCAATATGGATCACATCAATGCAATACCCGGTAATCACTCCTCAAAGAGGGGCTACATGTGGCATTAACGCACCGGTCATCATATCCTTATCTACCCTTCCCACCCCATAAAGGTATTAAAGCGCGGATTGGTCTCGACCTCTATTGCGTGCTATTACCCGTCCTATTCCTATCAGTCCCGGAGGAACATTAGGACTACTATTCCTATAAGAGGGAGGATTTTAGGCTGACTCTTAGGTTTAAAGGTAAAAAGTCTAAGGCGACATACAAAAACACGTAGGACTGCATTTAAAGGGGAAACATGTAGGCAATTAGACGGCTCAAATAAACCTCCGCAAATAATGCACATAAATAGCACGACTCAAACATGTTAAAGTTTGAATTTTAAAAGGGTCCTAAAGCAGGGAATTTGAGTCACTTTCAGATTTATTATCTAGCTCAGATAAGAAGTCTGAACCAGGCCTGCCTGTTGGTTGTAACAATTGATAATTAACGAAGGCAGTTCCAGTTTTATTCAAGCAATTACTTGAGGCTTGCCTAGGCGTAATAATGATATCCTATGAGCATGATATCTATAGTGATGCTGTAAAGCAGTGATTAATTTTAAACAGGCGATTTGGATCCTATAAACATGCTTTCTAACGGAATTAAATCGAGGCAGTTGTTTCAGAAACTTATTAAAGAAACGGCAGATTAATTAACTAATCCCATTCAGAATAATGAACTAAATGGCTTCTCCAACTAAACTGGTTTTAAATTCTATAGGCATGATTTCTATTATAGCCATTTAGATCCTATAGGCATGGTATCTAAGTGTTAAAAGCTGACTTTGGACTTATGGGCATGACTTCTAAGGGAAACGAGCTTGGATACATGCTGTAACGAAAATCAAGCTTCAATTGCTTTATATCCTATAGGCATGATATCTAATTGTAAAGCTGATTTTTAACCCTATATGCATGTTATCTATTATTAAAGTCATTTATATCCTAAAGACATGATTTCTAATTGTGAAAGTAAAGCATGCAGAATTTATTGTTGATCCTATAGGCATGGTTTCTAATTATGAAAGTGAAGCATGCAGAATTTATTGCTGATCCTATAGGCATGGTTTCTAGTTATGAAGCATGCAACATTTATTTTAACAAGCACTGATCCTATAGGCATGTTATCTACCCAATTTACCCATGATATATACAATTACCCACCCTTTTCACTAATCTTTCTGATATTGTTTACAAATTATTACAGTCAAAATGATAGAATTACAAAAGAAGTGCAGAAATAAGAAATTACAACCAAAAGAAGCCTGATCTTGACTTCGTATCTGAGTTATATAATTAATCACTCCAATGCCAATGTTTCAAAGCCTTTCTCATACCGGAGTGTGTCAAAGTTCCCTAAGGATCTCAGCGGATCTCGGGCAGTGCTCACACTCAGGTTTACATAACCAAATAGAAGGAGTGCAGTGTGGAAGGGCCAGCCCTTATGTGTCAAAGATCAGAGGGAACTCCAGGGTCCCAAGGCAAGGCTCACACAAGAGGGGCAGAGCCTAGGTTCTAAGAGTATAGTAGAAGTGCAGAACAGAGATTTATTAAAACTGAGTTGGAAATAGTGAGTAGTAAAGGGTGATTTGAAAAACAGTTGTAGTGGTGAAACAGAATCAGAAATCATTCAAAGGGGCAAGGGATTATGGGACACATTGTATAACCCCAGCAGGGGTCTGATTTGGTCATGCACAGCAATAATTGATGTTGGCATGGACACAAACCATCCAAATGAACACAAACACATATAGGGGATATGGGGGTTTGGGGTTCATAAGGTAGCAAGTGCATAACAAATGACTGACAGAGTGCATGCATAGAGGGGCATTAATTTAAAAGGGGAAGGAAACATATTTCGGCATGCTAGTAACATGACTGAACTGTAGAAACATGAGCAGAAATGAACATGAATGAGAAGCTGCAGCAACTTAAGGAAACATGTTGTTGTTGAGACTTAAAAATTAACTAGGACTTACCAGTAGAGAAGCAAAGTGCAGTAAGGAAAAGTAAGCAAGATTCCACAGTCTAGCCTTGGCTTTCAGCCGGCTAGACAAAGTAATAGCACAAGTAGCAGTAAAGAAAGAGAGAGTTTTGAGTATAATTGTTTGTTCTGAACTTAAATTTTTTCCTTTTTTGTCCCTCTTTAAAAGAAGAGAGGGTAGGGTATTTATAGTTTTGAAAACGAGTAGAAATTAAGGTAATAAGTAAAAGCTTAACACAAGCATGGAAACAATCACAATCAGAATCAATTAACACGAGTACTTCCCATTAATCAAGGAAGTACTGCTCAAACGAATACTAACAAGGTTAATGAAGGAAATAAATCAGTTTGAGACAGATTGATTTTTGCCATATAAAGGGGCAGTAAAAGCATGAAGTAAATAATCAAGTCTAAGTACAGAATATATGCTTACTTTTGAGAAAAGGCTCAAGGTAAAATATCTCAGCAATTAAAGGAAGTGACTCAATCAATTTAAACAGACGAATTAAATTAGGGTTCATGAGAAAACTTTTTGAAATCAGTCACAATATTGAGGGAATCAGGATCAATCAAGAAAGAAACATAATTCTGCACTTCAACATATAAATAGAATGCACAACACTATCAGACATGCAAGGCCGAACACATTGGCAAAAGAAACAACATAAACATACACTAGTTGTTACAACCCATATTCACATACGTTAGTTCATTCCATAAGGTCGTCGATGTAAATCCATGAAGAGATTATCTTTGAGATGATAAGAGATTAATCCTATTGGTCTTAAATGATACAAAGGTGTATAAGGGTGGTTAACAAGTATTAGAAGTTAAACGAATCAAGGATGTTGTCAGCCGTATTTTTGGGTGAACCTAGGGGTGCTTAATACTCTCAAGAGGTCGTATTTTAAGGTATATTAATCATAAAATATTCGTATCATAGTCTTGAAGTCAAACGAGTTATGAAACAAAAGTCGACAAGAGTTGTTGCAACTTAAGTTCATAGTTTTACTTAAACTTTAGGTCAAATGTTATTAAGCTTTTCTCCCAATATACTTGGAATTACGGGGTGATCTACCCACCAAATTGAAGATCTATGAGTCTAGTTTCCAATGCATTAAACCTTTTATCAATACGACATTGGAGTAGAGAGATATTTGCGTTTTCGCGAGACTGCGCCAAGCACCTCTCTATGGGACCCACTTAGGCGGTTTAAGACATTTGGATCTATATAGGACACCTCCAACCCGTTTTAAGTCATTTATTTTCACTATTTTCAGACCTTAGAACCCTAGGAACACCCTCTCAAGGTTCTCTCAAGATTCAAGACCCAAACAAAGGGCAAACAACACAAATCAAGTGTCGGGAATCCCGTGGCGCTAGTAAGTCTCTTGTTCTTCTTGTTGTTGCTCATTTTTGTGTTGTTCCAGCTCGTGTGGGAGGTTGTTTTAAAGGGTTTATGTTCTGTAAATACTCTCTCAAGTTCTTAATATCAACTCTAGGCGATTTCAAGCCTTCTAAAGTGATTCTAGTGCCAAAAAGAAACACTAATTGATTGCTAGTTTCGCTTCCATGTTGTTGTGGCAGAATTGGAGGGATATTTCGTGGAGAATTAAGGTCAAATTGGAGTTGTTCTTTCTGTATAAAGGTAAGGAACCTCTTAATCTATATGTATTTAAGATTATCCAAGTTACGGCTAAGTCATTGAAGCTAGAACTTGTGAAATATATATCGAAAGGCTTGGTAGTAATGTTATCGGTTGGTGGACTGTTTTGGGATGCTCAATATGATTATTATTGATGTTGTTTGGGCTGTTTGGTGATTGTTTGGAATTGTGTGAAGTCATATATATAGGGGAGGTGCTGTCCGTTTCATCGTAAAATAGGTTGTGGTCGATACATAATAGTTATGACGCTTGAAGGGTAACTATAGTACCGTTTCTCTTATTGTAGACTAAGGAGTCGTGAAAATTGCATAGCTTGAGATTGGGGCAGTANTACCCCGGTCAATCGCCCCATACCCGGCCCAAACCATCCCTGACCCGGTCTACCCCCCACCTAATAATCCAAACGACGCCGTATTGGGCATGTTTAATCACGACCGTTGGATCTCACTAATCCAACGGTCCGGAACTCAGGAGCACATAAATATATGTATGTCCTAAACACCCCTACCCCCCCCCCAAACCGTCTCTCATACAACACCCTCAAAACCCCAAACACTCCGACCATGCGCCGCCCTAAACCACCGTCCACCGCCCGCCGGAGATCGCCCAGGGCGGCGGCCGGCGGCAAAATGCACCCAAATTTACACCCTAGAACCCCCTTGACCCCCTCTTTCCAAATCTCCAACCATCTTCCCTCGAATCCCCCTGTGTCTCTCCAAAAATCCCATCATAGTTGGAAACCCTAGGGCCGCCCTTGTTTTCTCCAGTGGCGGCGCCACCTCTGTTCAACCCCAAACTAACACCAATGGACCACCAGGCCCCCCTCATCCCAAATCCATCATCCTCTACCCTCGAATCTTAGCCAAATTCCTCGAATCTTAAACCCAAAATCTGAGTTCTAAGAGCCAAATCCAAACCTGGGCGAGTATGATGTTTGTTCCAACCCGCATGAGTTTTTAGAGCCGGCCTTGTCACGAAATAGTGTTGTTCACTTGTGCCTGACAAAGGACAAGTGACTAACATTATTTCGGGATGAAGTTGGAGGGTCAGGTCTCGAGTTCGAGTTTAGCCGGTGAGTTCCATTTCATTTTTGGGTCTGTTTTCTAGTTCCATTTTCATTTATTGTCCCTCTCCTTTCCTTTTTGTTTTCCTTATTTGAAATTTCACAAAATTTTCAGCCGAGTTTGGGATATGTCTGTTTGGGCTTCGTTGGTTTTTCATTTTGTTCTTTTGTTTCCAAGAGTGTTTTCCGGTCCTACTTGATTTGTTTGGTTTCTGTTGACTAAATGGCATGGTTTTTGTTCCAATTGGTCATCTAGTTAATTTAATTAGGGCTATTTGGATAATTTGATTGATTTCTTGCCCATTTGTGTAATCAGTTGATTGGTATAGGTTTTTTGTCGGATTTTTTTTAGGTATTTGCCTTTTGACTGATTTGATTCAGTCCACCTGTGTTTGGGCTTTAAAGCCATTGCAGACCTCACCCCAATGGGGGTTTGATTTGGATCGTTGGGTCAGAATTGAACCCATTGGGTTCAAGAGGTAAAAACAGGGTGACAAAGGGGTAATTGGAGTAATTCACATAAAGAATCTTTCTATAACCACCTTAGGAAGCTTCCTAGAAAGCTGAAAATAGTCTAGCTTGGCTAGCAAGTCAGAAAATGAGGGACTTCTAAGCAAATTCGAAAATTAAAAAAGGTCTAAAGTGCAAAACCTGGCTTGTATTTGCTGCCCTAGTAACTTGCCTATAAAGGCATAGTTACTTGAGGCTCAATTCAGATTTTGGAAAGAGCTGAAAAATACAGAAAAAGAAACGGCTGAAACTAAAGCAAAAAAAAAATCACTGTTTCATTGAAAAATTCTAGTGATTTCTTAAGTTCATCACTTCTTGAAAGGTTTTTTCTGGTTAATATAACTCAGATGGATTGAAACTGGTTGTTTGAGGTTTTGATTTTGAGGTCTGATTTGGTATTTGCTCGAGTGAAGTTTGCATTTTCATGGTTTTTAAGCTCGACTGAGTCGAATTGGTGCTGTTGTGGTCTGCTGATACTGTTTTTGCTGTGCTGATCCTCTTCCTTTCTCTTATGCTTTCCAGGTACATGTTCCTGAAAACTCATGTAATTTGATGTTCAAATTGGAAATAAAGGTAGAGATGGGAATTCTGAAGCATGGCATTAGTTCTTTTGCTCTCTAGTTTAGTTTTATCCTTTGTTCTTCTTCTTTGTTTTCTAAAATGTCATCGCTGCTCTTCCTAGAAATCTACAGATTTTGTAAACTAGTTTATTTCCATTCCCTCGAAGTTGTTCTTTGATATGTATGTCTCAAGGCTGGTTTGTAATACTGGTGAACTGTGGACTCTCAATTAATAAATAGGTTTTGTTAGGAATATTCTAAAGTGCTAATTGCAAGTTTCATATTGATCAGTCATGAATCCTGCACTTTGTTTAGTTTTTGTTGAAATCAGTTAATGTCTCTAATGCAGATTTTATACTTAAGTTGGCTGTGAAAAATGATAAGTTGTCAGTCTGTTGTATGAGGTTCTGTTCGTATGAGATCTATTTGAGATTTACGTCCTCATGTTTGTATTTCAAGCTAGTTTTGAGATTTGGAAATTGGAGCTTGGTTTATAGCTAATTGTCAAACTTGGATTTTTAATGATTTTGTTTTAATCTGCAGTGCTTTCATTTGTTAAAATGCTATGTAATTGCCTCTTGCTAAAAATGAAGTCCAGAGATTGTTCGTACATGTGTTGGTCCCCATTGAATGTCTTTTTGTTTTCTTCTTTGTTGAATTTCGCTGGTTGTTGGCCTTAGGGATTCGATACTGAGTCTCTCACTCAAACACAGTAAGGATCTGAGTTTGGGCTCATTCCTTGGCCCAAGCTTGACATCCTCCTTCGAATGTATTTTGGGCCTGCTTTTCAATTGGACTTCTTGTTAACCCAAATGTTATTTAATTTTACTAATTCTTAGAGGTTAAAGTATTTTGTTTACCTAGGTGGAATTGCAATCACTTCACGCCCTTAGTTAATTAACTAGATTCCCCTAAATAATCGAGGTGAGCCATGGTAGATCACGAATAGTTATGGCCCTCTGAATTTTAGTTTGAATATCCTTTAAAATTGAAATTGAGGTGCGCCGCGCCAAATAAATATCTCAAATGCGTGGCCCTCGCTTAATTATATCTTTTAAAATTCTTAGAACTCGAGGCGTGCCATTTAGTAAATTTCCATGGCCCTCGCAAAGTTGCAAACGCGTAGTTGCTTTAGGCGCGTTATTTTAATAATTTACCTTCCTAAACTCGGGTGCACATTTGTGTGACCCAAATCCAAATCCCAACAATGTTATATAAAATGTGTTGCGGACTGCGGGTACATTTATGTGACGTGGTCCAAGACATATTTTAAATGACGTTGCAATTTTCTTTAAAAAATGAATAAAAGCGGTTAAAGTTTAAAATTGCACCATAGGCTAGAACATGTATTAAAATCAGATAATGGGCCAGTTATAATAGTTTAAGCGATCGTGCTAGAACCACGAAATCTGGGGGTGCCTAACACCTTCCCTTGGGTTAACAGAATTTCTTATTCAGAATTTCTGGTTCGCAGACTTCAAAAGGAAAGTCAAAGTTTTCCTCGATTTGGGATTCAAAATGAACCGGTAACTTGGGACACCAAATAAACTATCCGAAATGGTGACTCTGAAATAAATAAAATAATCCCATTTCGAATAATGTCACTTAAAGTGGAAAAACTCCCTTATACACTACCTTCGGGGTGGTGTGTAAAAAAGGAGGTGTGACACAATAGGCATGATATCTAATTGTAAAGTTGATTTTAACGCTATTGGCATGGTTTCTAATTATGAAAGTGAAGCATGCAGAGTTTATTGTTGATCCTATAGGCATGGTTTCTAGTTACGAAGCATGCAGCATTTATTTTAACAAGCACTGATCCTATAGGCATGTTATCTACTCAATTTACCCATGATATATACAACTACCCACTCTTTTCACTAATCTCCCCGATATTGTTTACAAATTATTACAGTCAAAATGATTGAATTACAAAAGAAGTGCAGAAATAAGATATTACAACCAAAAGAAGCCTGATCTTGACTTCCTATCTGAGTTATATAATTAATCACTTCAATGCCAATGTTTTAAAGCCTTTCTCATACCGGAGTGTGTCAAAGTTCCCTAAGGATCTCAGGGAATACCGGGCAGTGCTCAAACCCAGGTTTACATAACCAAATAGAAGGAGTGCAGTGTGGAAGGGCCAGCCCTTATGTGTCCAAGATCAGAGGGAACTCCAGGGTCCCAAGGCAAGGCTCACACAAGAGGGGCAAAACCTAGGTTCTAAGAGTATAGTAGAAGTGCAGAACATAGATTTATTAAAATTGAGTTGGAAATAATAAATAGTAAAGGGTGATTTGAAAACAGTTGCAGTGGTGAAACAGAATCAGAAATCATTCAAAGGGGGCAAAGGATTATGGGACGCATTGTATAACCTCAACAGGGGTCTGATTTGGTCATGCATAGCAATAGCTGATGCTGGCATGGACACAAACCATCCGAAGGAACACAAACACATATAGGGGATATGGGGATTTGGGATTCATAAGGTAGCAATGCATAACAAATGACTGACAGAGTGCACACATAGAGGGGCATTAATTTAAAAGGGGAAGGAAACATATTTCAGCATGCTAGTAACATGACTGAACTGCAGAAACATGAGCAGAAGTGAACATGAATGAGAAACTGCAGCAACTTAAAGAAACATGTTGTTGTTGAGACTTATAAATTAACTAGGACATACTAGTAGAGAAGCAAAGTGCAGTAAGGAAAAGTAAGCAAGATTCCACAGTCTAGCCTTGGCTTTCAGCCGGCTAGACAAAGTAATAGCACAAGTAGCTGTAAAGAAAGAGAGAATTTTGAGTGTAAGTGTGTGTTCTGAACTTAAATTTTTTGTTCCTTTAAAAGAAGAGAGGGTAGGGTATTTATAGTTTTGAAAACGGGTAGAAATTAAGGTAATAAGTAAAGGCTTAACACAAACATGGAAACAATCACAATCAGAATCAATTAACACAAGTACTTCCCATTAATCAAGGAAGTACTGCTCAGACGGATACTAACTAGGTTAATGAAGGAAAGAAATCAGTTTGAGACAGATTGATTCTTGCCATATAAAAGGGCAGTAAAAGCATGAAGTAAATAATCAAGTCTAAGTACAGAATATACGCTTAATTTTGGGAAAAGGCTCAAGGTAAAACATCTCAGTAATTAAAGGAAGCGAATCAATCAATTTAAACAGACGAATAAAATTAGGGTTCATGAGAAAACTTTTTGCAATCAGTCACAATATTGAGGGAATCAGGATCAATCAAGAAAGAAACATAATTCTGCACTTCAACATATAAATAGAATGCTCAGCAGTATCAGACATGCAAGGCCGAACACATTGGCAAAAGAAACAACATAAACATACATTAGTAGCGAGAATAAGCTAGGGTTCAGTAGTAAAAGAGATCTACTCAAAGCACAATAGTCAACAAGGTCAAGTAGTTACACAGAATCAAAACTGAAGAGAGCATAATAACAGGTAAAGAGAGTCAGAAACCAGTAAAGGTCTCACAGTAATAATAAGTGAGGAAAACCTTTTAAGAAATTAGGGCTTTAACAATAGTCAAGCTTATGGGATGATAGGAACTCAAAATCAGATAAGTCAAACAAGGAAAAGAACTTAATTGAACAAGTATACCCTCAAACAAACAAGGATAGTCCAGAACTCGGATAAGACCAAAAGACCTAGGGTTTTCAACATGCTGAATCAAATAGAAGGAAAGCATAAACAAGTTGTTTGAACATAGTGAAATCATAAAGCAACACCAAAATCAGAGAAGAGATCTTTAAAAGAAGTTAAGGGAAACCCTAATCGTTGAAAAATTAAGAGTCATTTTGAAATAAAAATAAAAGAACCTTCGAGAAACACTTAAAAAGTTTGTAACAAACACAAATCTGAAGAAGAAATCGAACAGCTCTTAGAGCTAGGGTTTCAATGAACCCGGAGAAAGTGACAAAGGCTTTGAAAAATACCGATCTAGCCGGAAAAGTCAAGTATCCGACTTGAACAGCCATGGATGGCCCGAAAAAGACCAGAGACAGAGGTCGAGCAAAGACTAGACCAGATCTCTTTGAGATCTGGCCATGAAATCATGGAAACAAACACCCAGGAGCCATAGGAGGCCGATACACATCTAAAATGGCCATGACAGGCCATGGGTTAGGTAGGTATTAGGGCGGAATTAGATGGCGGCGGCTAGGGTTCATGAGGGGTTGCAAAGAGAATTGAGAGGGAAAGGGATTCAGAGGCGGCGGGTGGTGGGAAATGATTTAGGTTTAGGGATCGTTTAGGGTTAAAAATGGAAAGGGTGAATGCTGGTCATTGATCTGAATGATCAACGGCCTGGATTAAAGAGAGTAGGTAGGGGTCCGGGTTTGGGTCGTTTAATTGGGTCGGGGTCGGGTTAAAATTAGAATTGGGCTGGGGTAATTGGGGCCTGATTTGGGTTATAATTGAAACCCAATTTGGGCCAAAATTTAAATAGCCACTTTTCCCTTATAATTTATAAAAAATAGTAAATAAATTTTTGAAAACAAATTGAAAGCACTAACATGATTTATAATATACAATTAACAATTTAAAAATATAGGATCCCATTTTATAAACATGAGACAAAATTAAACCTAGAAATGGCTAATATTGCAATTATGCGCAATTAACTTTAAAAAATACTAAATAAAATTGTAAAAATATGTAAAAACTACCTTAGCCATATTTTGGAATGAATATAAGAATCCAATAAATGAATCATCAAAAATAATAATTTTGGACATAATTATTGGGACTTTATGGATGAAATACGGAAATAAATCAGTTTAAAAACCTTAAAAATTATGGGGAAAATAATAAAATGCTTGGACATACTTATATATGCATATATATGCTACCTTGAAAGTATTTTGCCTATTGAAAATATATAGGGAAAAATTGGGTGTCAACACCCATAACGCTCGTAAAGAAACTCAAAAGGGATGTATGATTTCTTTCGACAGAGAAGTTCATCATTCATCTTAAAACCCAACATTTTCAATAAACCGCGGGGAGTGCGATTTTCTGGAACTAGTAGTCTCGGACTATCCCATGGTAACTTAGCGAAGAGGAGTCATTTCAATGTTTCCAGATCGAAAAATAGCTCTTTTCTCGTCCCAGAACATGGTAGCAGCCTCGATTAATTCCCTATTTGGTCGAATATTCAGAAAATATGGCAGGTCACCAAGTATTGTGCTCGCATGATTTTTATCACAAGGAGCAAGGTATTTCCACCAGTCAAGTAGCAAAGGCGGGATATTCTGGACCATACCGAACCTGGGGATTTCGTGCTTCATTTTCTACAAACAAATAAGAGTTAGCCCTTTCCCCCTCCTGATTCGACTACTTACGCAATAATGATCAACATGTTGGCATATTTTCTCCAAGTAATGCACATAATTTGATATGTCCATTAGGATTGTGGAAATCCCGTCATACTTTGGACAAGGTTTTATCGAAGTGGGTTGCTACGTTAATGACGTCTCAATCCGTACTAGGTTCAGCATGATACATATACATTTAAAATTGGAGTATGGTTTCTAGAAGGGTCTAGACTGGTACTCTCAAGTGGAAAACTTGATAGGGAAAGGCACGGGACCGTCGGCTGCACAGCTGATCGACTAGTGTACCGCAAATAAGCCTTTCCGATTTAAAAAGGTGATTTCAGGAAAGCTCAGACACTTATCAAGTGCCGCTATGTTGATAATAGGCACGAGTGGAATATGATGTGGAGCATGCTTTATTCTGAAATAGTAAGATGTTGTCAAGTATTTGCATGATAAGAAAGCAGTAAATAACATAGTAAAGATGAACCATGAAAATAAGATAAAAGGAAAAGAAAGACGAAAAGAGAAGTCATTTTAGCTCATGAAAATGTGTGAGGACATAATGAAGCAAGTAGGGAAATAGGTACGGGAGAATCATGATATAGCAGTTCTTAGGCAAGATGAAAGAAATGGAAAGAGGTCATGTGTATCATGGAAATAAAGCAAAATAAGGGAAGGCATGTGCATGTCACAGAAATTTAAACAAATATAGGAAAATAAGGGAAGGGATGTGCATGTTATAGAAATTTAAACAAATAAAGAAAAATAAAGGAAAGGATGCAAATAATTCACATAAGTCAAATTTGCTACGGTAAGAGCCTAAGTATTCCCAGCAGAGTCGCCATGCTGTCGCGCCCCGATTTCTCGAGAAGTCGGGATTCGACGTGTGACAACTCTTTTAAATGGGTACTAAAAGAGAAGAGAGTTGCCACCTAATGATATTTATGGTGTGTTAGGGCACCTACTTGCAAATAACTCTGTTTGACTAGTCCGTGTCATAAAATATAGGGTAAGGGCTCAAATTACCTCAAAGAGAATTTGTTAGGCACTCTTCGAGGTCCACAACTGTCGGTCCCAGCCGTACTTTAAACTATGTGTATTATGCAATTAGGCTAGGTGATCAAATAAGCAAAGGAAAATATAGAAGTCGAACACTCTTATCATAACATATAACAATCGATACAAATCTTTAATGATTACAAGTGTACAATTGCGTTGGCCCATGTTAATGACTAAGTGTAAATAACAAGCAAATAAAGAGTTGGGGTTCCTAAGTTTTTTAGCCTAAAGGATCACCCCGTGCAACATAAATAATACTTCTCAACTCCCCTAAGGTAGGGGTTGCTCATATTATTCAGGAGGCACATACTATCATCTCCTGCTATCCAATTACTATGTTGAAGTTGTTACTTAAAGGCACTCTAATTCAATTCTATATCGTGCCCTATGTGTGCTTTACCCGTCCTTTGCCTATGGTCTAGGAGGCTTTGGACCTACTACTTTGGTAGTTCTAGACTTTCCTTAGGCTGCTCAAAATGAGGAAATTAGGTGTGCATTAAAAACAAATAGGACTACACATAATCAACACCAAAGGCTCAAATTCACCTCCTCGTATAGACACGAATGCACGCTGTCAATTAGACAGACAGTTATGGCTCATACTAGCGATGTTCGGATTATTTAATTAGACAGCTCTAGACAAGCAGGTTTAGAGTTAAGGCATGTTAAATTGTTCAAGACCTATGGGCATGGTTTCTATGTGATTTGAACTACTCGGCAAGTAGTGTAAATTCCAATAAGCAGGATTTCTAGATGACTAGTTTTGACAAAGAGGCTATTCTTAATACATAGCTCTATTAAAGAATCTTATAGCCATGCTTTTTAGGTGAGTAGTAGTATCCTATAGGCATGATCTCTAAACGATTGGCGTCTGGGCAGTAAAGTAGTTGAGAATGCAGAATTATTTATTTATCCCTATAGGCATGCTTTCTAGGTGAGTCGTGTAATAAGAAGAGAGTAACAGCAATAACAACTTTGGTCGCTTAAGATGAGAGCCTATAGTCGTGGCATGTAGATGAGTCACATAGTTTAAAGAAGTAACCCAAAGTTTGCATTTTTAGTTATTTGTGTTGAACTCCTATAGGCATAACATCTAAGTTCGACAAGTCCAATTCAGATCCTATAGGAATGCTCTCTAACGTTAAAAGTCATTATATTAGCCCTAAGTCATGTTTCCTAAGTGAATGGCATAGATACAGATAATTTCAAAGATTACGGCATACAAAACAATTAGATTTCTATAGGCATGTTCTTTACCCATTCATGCAAGATATAAAATATTAGAGTTCCCCACTTCACTAATCCTCAACTGTTTGTTTACAAGTTATTACAGGCCCAAAGATAATAGAAGAAACAAACTCAAATATTACAGAATCGAGATGACTCGGGCCCTATAAATAGTACAGACCCAAGAAGAGATAACTCAGTATTGCCTGGTCCTTCAATAGGCTCATTCCTCACACAAGTAGCAGACCCAGACCCATACTCAGCTCAACCATTATAGAGTACGATTTGCACAACCCAAAGCCACATATGGACTCATATCAAGCCCAACATTTGCAATATTGACCACTTAACAAAGTAAGTTAATGGACCACACATGAAAATCAACTAAACAACTCTAAAGCTATACCTCATAAAGATAGGATTGTGTGACATTTAACAAGATTCATAAACATATTGGCATTTTGGAAGTAATAGTGACAGTATAGATTAAGCAAAGAACATGAAACTAGGGGAGCCAACATACATGACTTCCAACATGGTAAATGCAATATATACCAAACCATTAAGCAGGTGACAGCATGCTAAATACAAACATAATACTTGGGGAGTTAAGGAGACATGCCATTTGGGATTAACGAGGTAAACATACTAGACACATATGAGATGAACATGCTAAGTTTTTCCAGAATGAGTTCATAATAGAGCATGATCCACAGTTAAAAAGGGGGTTTTGAACCTAGGAATCTAAGTTATGAAGGTAAAAAAGAGTCATAGTCAGGAAATGACAATTACACAAAACAAACAAATAGGCAACAGTCAATAGGAAGCCTAATCATGCTGAGTGCAACACAAAGATCCCCAAGTCTAAAGGTATCATGGTAGGAAGACACATTAACTCCGGATTAACATGTTAAGCAAACATTAGGACTATCCCAGTTGACCATATAGGAAGAATAGGTTGAATATATTGAGATTCCTCCTAGCAGTTTTAAGCAATCAATGAGTACATGGTGATAGCAACATTTAGAGTTTACAAACGGCAAAGAGACCTATTTGGGATAGTATTAGCATACAAAATTCCTCATGAATTGACTCTAAGAAAATAGCAGATTGTACATGAAGGACTCGGTAGAAAGTAGTTCATTTGGACAAATTCAGGGCATGAATTAGTTTTTCACAAGAATCTACGGCATAGACTCATAACAAGCAACAGATATAAGTAACCAACTATACATAAACATAATGATTAGAAATCATTCAGGTTGGACGCATATAATGGGCATGTAAAAAGGCTAGCATATTAGGCTAAGCATTTAGACAGTATTGTCACATGATTTGCAGAGAAATAGCAAATTATGCATAAAGGATTCAACATGAAGAGAGTAAGTTTGATCAAAAACATCATTTCCTAAGGGTTTTAGTACAAGAAATCAAAACAAGGTTCAACAATCATCAATCACGTTTAAATACGAACCAGGAAAACGTCACGAATCAACTTAGCTAATGATGCAAGAGTTAAAACCAGGACTTGAACAGAGTTGAAGCTACTGTAGAACGGTATTAAGACAAACAAGCTTGTATGCGAAGTGGCATAATATTTAAATTACACTAGCTCGAGGAAATCCAAGTAACACTAGTGCATATAACATAAACACTAACAGAAGGAAGTAGAATTGCGAGGGTATAAAGTACTAACCAGTTGCAAACAAAGTGAACAAAGAATGAGTGACTCTTCTTCAATGTGGGCACAATAAGTTTGGTGCTTTTAAATTCCT
The DNA here is from genome assembly GCF_001879085.1 of Nicotiana attenuata. Lineage (NCBI taxonomy): Eukaryota > Viridiplantae > Streptophyta > Magnoliopsida > Solanales > Solanaceae > Nicotiana > Nicotiana attenuata. Next base: position 31,588 of record NW_017676030.1, on the reverse strand, counting down.
ATTGGGATAGGATCGGTGAAATTCTTGTCCGAATGTTGTATCATGGAAGACATGGTGGCTAATGCATCTGCAAACTCATTCTAGATCCTNATGTTTCTAATGAGCAAGTCCTTCTCAATTGGTTCAGATAAGTATAGGGTTTGTTGCGGGGTATGGGGTAAGGTTTCCACATATATCGAATAGCTTTGATAATTCCTGGAACTTGGTTATATGGGTGGTCGTTGGTTGAGTTTTGGGGATCGGGAGTAGGTTGTGGTGCATTTTGGGGAGTGTGATAAGTAGTGGTTTGCGGTGTTGAGCTGGATGATGGTGATGTTGTTGAGGGTTTTGCACTAGTGGTGGGTTATGGTTCTGGGGAGGTGCGAGATTATGATACTGGTGTGGTGCGGGAGGATTTGGAGCTATGGGTGGTGGATTATGGTTTTGTGTGTCTTGTGGCGGTGTTTGGTTCTAGGTAGTTGGGTTTTGCTGGTTGATATCATGAACATTGAGGGTAAGGGAAAGGTTTTCTATATTTCGGACTTGCTCAAGCTCGCCCTGTAATTCGAGGATTTTCTGCTCCAAACGTAAGACTAACTCAATTTGCCCCAGAGTGCTTCTACCATCTGAAGTTTCAACATTTTTCGCCATAGCGGCGTTATCTTTCTGGACAACACTTAAATCATCCACTTTCCCTTTGCCCTTGCTTTTGCTTTTCGGGTCTTTAGGTAGAGGAGGAGGTGGAGGACCTCTGGATCTAGTGTGGTATTGTGATGATGCTAGTATGCACGAACCAAACCTTAGGAATGGGAATAATCAAAAGAAAGAAAAGCAAAAGGTAACCAAGTCAGTAAGGTGAAATAAAAGAGTGTTTGCAATATTTGAACATGTTTCACAAAGTCATACAGTAATCCGCGTCCTAATTTAGGGACCTCATTGCGCCTGAGGTAGGCCTAAGCAACACATAGACTTGGAGAAAATTGATGCCAACTTTTGCTTCATTTCGTTAATGCAGAAATAAGCCAAAACAAACTTTCACTAAATCGACAATAATAACAAAGTCACTAATGGCATTAAGCCTTATTAAAACGAAATCTAATCTAAGCTAGAAAACAGTAAAGAACATCATCTCCTAATCTACTTGGTCCCTGAAGGACCTTCTCCATGCTTGACTCTCTTGACCCCATCAATCATGTTTCCTAGATCGCGCATGTCCAGCAACAACTAAGCCTTTGCTAGCTTTCCTCCTTCATCGTCGTCCATGCTCTGACAATCCCAGAGTCTCTTTCTCATCTTCCCTTTTTGCTCCATTAGTCCTTGCTCTAAGTACTCTAATCTATCATTCGACTTAGTGGCAATCACTTTCCATTCCCTTGTCGTTTCCATGTTTACTTTATGTTGCTCTAGGTGCTTAGCTTCGGATTCGAACACCCTTTTGCGTAGCCTCTTGTACTTCACCTGCGCCTCAGCTACTTCATCTATGATCCTATCCTTCAGATTGATTCCTGGTTTGACGTCCCCAACTATATCATCTTCTAACCATGATAGATAGTAGTACATATGGCCGACATGATACCAGTCTAGCTCAATGGTTTCTTCCTCCATGACGATCTTTTGGTTCCACATGTGTTGAGCTACGTACTTGAATATGATGACATCGCCCTTGAAGTCTTCCTTGTACTGGACCATGTTGGAAACCCGAGGTATCACTTGTTATCTTCCAGCTTGCCTCATTACCTTTATTGAAGCGTAAGGGTAGATGTCTCACAGCCTGATAAGTACCAAGTGAGGAGTCCCTTTTGATCTGATGATGAACTCACTACTAGGAAACCATTCAAACATCCAATGCGCTTGCTCGTCTATCAGATCGCTGAAGAAACGAACCCAACCTACAGCATTTCTAGGCTTTGTAAACCTTTCTGGAATGAACGTCATTTTCTTTTGGTGATGGTTGGCTATGTAGTCATTCAGTGGCCTTCGCAAAAGCTCACGACGATACTTTCCCCTCTGAAAGTGTTCCAGCAGCCAAACTTGGAACAATAGATTACAACACTAAAAGTGTCTGAACCCCTGCTTGCACTGATCCAGAGCACGGTACATCACAGATAAGATAATCGGGATGATAGTATAAGCTTGTCCTTCGATGCCATCCATTAAGGTCCTGGCGACCATGGCTAAGCGAGTATGAATCCTTCTTCCTTGCATCGGAAATATCAACAACCCCAAGAAGCAGACAATGAAAACATAAACCCGGCGATGTACCCATCCCAAAGAAGTAGTGTCTGGTCCATCATGATTGAGACGATATGATTTGTTATGCCCATAACGCTCGTAAAGAAACTCAAAAGGGATGCATGATTTCTTTAGACAGAGAAGTTCATCATTCGTCTAAAAACCCAACATTTTCAATAAACCACGGGGAGTGCGATTTTCTAGCACTAGTAGTCTCGGACTATCCCATGGTAACTTAGCGAAGAGGATTCATTTCAATGTTGCCAAATTGAAAAACAGCTCTTTTCTCGTCCCAAAACATGGTAGCAGGCTCGATTAATTACCTATTTGGTCAAATATTCGGAAAAGATGGCTGGTCACCAAGTACTGCCTCGTATGATTTTTATCACAAGGTGCAAGGTAGTTCCACCAGTCAAGTAGCAAAGGCAGGATATTCTGGACCACACCGAACCTGGGGATTTCGTGCTTCATTTTCTACAAACAAATAAGAATTATCCCTTTCCCCCTCCAGATTCGACTACTTACGCAATAATGAACAACATGTTGGCATATTTCTCCAAGTAATGCACATAATTTGATAGTGTCCATTAGGATTATGGAAATGCCGACGAACTTTGGACAAGGTTTTATCAAAGTGGGTTGTTACATTAATGACGTCTCAATCCGTACTAGGTTCAGCATGATACATGTACATTTCAAATTGGAGTGTGGTTTCTAGAAGGGTCTAGACTGGTACTCTCAAGTGGAAAACTTGATAGGGAAAGGCACGGGACCATCGACTGCACAGCTGATCGACTAGTGTACCGCAAATAAGCCTTTTCGATTTAAAAAGGTGATTTCAGGAAAGCTCGGACACTTATCAAGTGCCGCTATGTTGATAATAGGCACGAGTGGAATATGATGTGGAGCATGCTTTATGCTGAAATAGTAGATGTTGTCAAGTATTTGCATGATAAGAAAGCAGTAAATAACATAGTAAAGATGAACCATGAAAAGAAGATAAAAGGAAAAGAAAGACGAAAAGAGAAGTCATTTTAGCTCATGAAAATGTGTGAGGACGTAACGAAGCAAGTAGGGAAATAGGGACGGGAGAATCATGATATAGCAGTTCTTAGGCAAGATGAAAGAAACAGAAAGAGGTCATGTGTGTCATGGAAATAAAGGAAAATAAGGGAAGGCATGTGCATGTCATAGCAATTTAAACAAATATAGGAAAATAAGGGAAGGGATGTGCATGTTATAGAAATTTAAACAAATAAAGAAAAATAAGGGAAAGGATGTAAATAATACACATAAGTCAAATTTGCTACGGTAAGAGCCTACGTATTCCCAGCAGAGTCGCCATGCTGTCGCGCCCCATTTTCTCGCGAAAGCGGGTTTCCACGTGTGACAACTCTTTTGAATGGGTATTAAAAGAGAAGATAGTTGCCACCTAATGATTTTTAAGGTGTGTTAGGGCACCTACTTGCAATAACTCTGTTTGACTAGTCCGTGTCACAAAATATAGGGTAAGGGCTCAAATTACCTCAAAGAGTATGTGTTAGGCACTCTTCGAGGTCCACAACTGTAGGTCCCGGCCGTACTGTAAACTATGTGTATTATTTAATTAGGCTAGGTGATCAAATAAGCAAAGGAAAACATAGTAGTCGAAGACTCTTATCATAACACATAATAATCGGTACATATCTTTAATGATTACAAGTGTACAACTGTGTTGTCCCATGTTAATGACTAAGTGTAAATAACAAGCATAGAAAGAGTTGGGTCCTAAGTTTTTTAGCCTAAAGGATCACCCCGTGCAACATAAATAATACTTCGCAACTCCCCTAAGGTAGGGGTTGCTCATATTATTCAGCAGGCACATACTATCATCTCCTGCTACCCAATTACTATGTTGAAGTTGTTACTTAAAGGCGCTCTAATTCAATTCTAAATCGTGCCCTATGCGTGCTTTACCCGTCCTTTACCTATGGTCCAGGAGGCTTTGGACCTACTACTTTGGTAGTTCTAGACTTTCCTTAGGCTGCTCAAATAGAGAAAACTAGGCGTGCATTCAAACAAACAGGACTACATATAATCAACACCAAAGGCTAAAATTTACCTACTCGTATAGACACGAATGCACGCTGTCAATTAGACAGACAGTTATATCTCATACTAGCGATGTTCAGATTATTTAAATGGACAGCTCTAGACAAGTAGGTTTGGAGTTACTGCATGTTAAATTGTTCAAGACCTATAGGAATGGTTTCTATGTGATTTGGACCACTTAGCAATTAGTGTAAATTCCTATAAGCAGGATTTCTAGATGACTAGTTTTGACAAAGAGGCTATTCTTAATACATACCTCTATTAAAGAATCTTATAGCCATGCTTTTTAGGCGAGTAGTAGCATCCTATAGGCATGATCTCTAAACAATTGACGTCTGGGCAGTAAAGTAGTTGAGAATGCAGAATTATTTATTCATCCCTATATGCATGCTTTCTAGGTGAGTCGTGTAATAAGAAGAGATTAAAAGCAATAACAACTTTGGTCGCTTAAGCTGAGGGCATATAGTCGTGCCATGTAGATGAGTCACGTAGTTTAAAGAAGTAACCCAAAGCATGCATTTTTAGTTATTTGTGTTGAACTCCTATAGGCTTAATATCTAAGTGCGACAAGTCCAATTCAGATCCTATAGGAATGCGCTCTAACGTTAAAAGTCATTATATTAGCCCTAAGTCATGTTTCCTAAGTGAATGGCATATGTATAGATAATTTCAAAGACTGCGGCATACAAAACAATTAGATTGCTATAGGCATGTTCTCTACCCATTCATGCAAGATATAAAATATCAGAGTTCCCCATTTTCACTAATCCCCAACTGTTTGTTTACAAGTTATTACAGGCCCAAAGATAATAGAAGAAACAAACTCAAATATTACAGAATCGAGATGACTCAGGCCCTACAAATAGAATAGACCCAACAAGAGATAACCCAGTATTGTCTGGGCCTTCAATAGGCTCATTCCTCACACAAGTAGCAGACCCAAACCCATACTCAGCTCAACCATTAGAGAGTACGTCCATTTGCACAACCCAAATTCACATATGGACTCATATCAAGCCCGACATTTGCAATATTGACCATTTAACCAAATAAGTTAATGGACCACATATGAAATCAACTAAACATCCCTAAAGCTATACCTCATAAGGATAGGATTGTGGACATTTAACAGGATTCATAAACACTTTGGCATTTTGGAAGTAAGAGTGACAGTATTGATTAAGCAAAGAACATGAAACTAGGGGAGCCAACATACTTGATTTCCAACATGGTAAATGCAATGTATACCAAACCATTAAGCAGGTGACAGCATGGTAAATATAAACATAATACTTGGGGAGTTAAGGAGACATGCCATTTAGGATTAATGAGGTAAACATACTAGACACATATGAGATGAACATGCTAAGTTTTTCCAGAATTAGTTCATAATAGAGCATGATCCATAGTTAAAAAGGGATTTTGAACCTAGGAATCTAAGTTATGAAGGTCAAAAAGAGTCATAGTCAGGAAATGACAATTACAAAAAAACAAACAAATAGGCAACAGTCAATAGGAAGCCTAATCATGCTGAGTGCAACACAAAGATCCCCAAGTCTAAAAGTATCGTGGTAGGAAGACACATTAACTCCAGATTAACATGTAAACAAATATTAGGACTATCCCAGTTGACCATATAGGAAGAATAGGTTGAATATATTGAGATTCCTCCTAGCAATTCTAAGAAATCAGTGAGTACATGGTGATGTAGCATTTGGAGTTTACAAACGGCAAAGAGACCTAGTTGGGATAGTATTAGCATATAGATTCCTCATGAATTGACTCTAAGAAAATAGCAGATTGTACATGAAGGACTCGGTATAAAGTAGTTCATTTGGACAAATTCAGGGCATGAATTGGTTCTTCACAAGAATCTACGGCATAGACTCATAACAAGCAACAGATATAAGTAGCCAGCTATACATAAACATAATGATTAGAAATCATTCGGGTTGGATGCATATAATGGTCATGCAAAAAGGCTAGCATATTAGGCTAAGCATTTAGACTGTATTATCACATGATTTGCAGAGAAATAGCAAGTTATGCATTAAGGATTCAACATGAAGAGAGTAAGTTTGATCAAAAACATAATTTCCTAAGGGTTTTAGTACAAGAAATCAAAACAAGGTTGAACAAACATCAATCATGTTTAAATACGAACTAGGATAACGTCATGAATCAACTTAGCTAGTGATGCAAGAGTTAAACTAGGACTTGAACAGAGTTGAATCTATTGTAGAATGGTATTTAGACAAACAGGTTTGTATGCGAAGTGGCATAATATCTAAATTACAATAGCTCGAGGAAATCCAAGTAACACTAGTCATAAACACTAATAGAAGGAAGTAGAATTGTGAGGGTATAAAGTACTGACCAGTTGCAAACAAAGCGAACAAAGAATGAGTAACTCAAAACCTCAGAAATAACGGCGATTGCAGGAAAACAATGAAACCCCAAATCTCCAGTGCTTTAGAGTTCACAAGAGCCTCAAAGTGGGCTCTGAGCAATGCTTGCACTGGAGGAGGCTAATGAGGGGATGACGATGGCCTTGGCTTTCAGCCGGCCAAAATCAAAGGTCTCATAATAGTATAGAATGAGTGAGAGTGAGAGAATAGTAATGGTAACAGTAGTTAAGTAATAATCGCTAAGTCCTCCAAGGGAAACGGGGAAAGGGGTTTATATAGTAGCAAGCTTGGATGCATAAATAAGGAAATATAATCAATCAACACAAAAAAGGAAAGATTATACTCCATGCATGCTCAAAATAACAGAGAAAGTACGAAACTCCAAACCCTAGTTTGAGTCGGATTTAGGGCAAATCGTTCACAAGCCCCAATCACGACAGAATCACTGGGGACATACCATATACAAGAGAATTTTCTCTTCTTAAGTGTATAGGACCACAATCGCACCCGGAACCATAGAATCAAAGCCAGATCTATGAGAATCAAACTTGCCATAAGTATATGGTAATGAAAGTTACCATAAATGAGTGAGAGTGGCAGAAAAGGATAAGTAGAATCCGCGTATAAACGTGTACATGGAAGGAATCTCATGGTCGGCCAGGGTTAGTATGAGAGTTGAGAGATGAGACAATACAGAGGCGGCTGGGCGGGGAAATGGGTCTCTAGTGTTTGGGCGAGGGCTTATAAAGAGAAATGGGTATTTATTATAGGTCGTTGATCATTGAAGATCAACGGCTAGGATTGAATAGGAAATGGGGTGGGTTAAGTGAAACGGGTCGTGACCAGATTTTAAAGGGGTTGTTTGGTTGAGCTGTTGAATAGCGAAATGGAGTAGGCTTGTTACACCCCATATCTTCGCACAAAAGAGTATTCGTAAGTCAATTGATGTAAGGTCAGAAATGAGATCATATTTGGGAGTACATAAAGTAATTTTATCATGTTACCTTGAAGATTACGAATCTTTAAGATCATGGATAACAAGTACCAAGAGGGTTGAAAGTCTAAGAAGCTAAACAAATTGAACAAAATAAGTTTCGTCGAATGTCGACAAGTAGGGAATGTTGTAACGTGTACTTTTGTGATGAGACTAGGGTGCTTTACAAGATAATGAGGTTATGTTATGAGTTATTTTAGTCGTATGATAGTCGTGTGTTACGTTTTTAAGTCAAGCAAGTTGTGGAACAAAAGTTGGCAAAGGTCATCACAAGTTACATTCATAAATGTGCTGAAAATTAGGTCAAATGTAGATGCGATTTTCTCCCAATTTACTTCGAATTATGGGGTTATCTACCTACCAAATTGAATATCTACTAGTCTAGATTCTAATACATTAAACCGTTTGTCAATGTGACATTGGAGTAGAGAGATATTTACAGTTTTGCAAGACTGCGCACAAAGCATAGGTGACAAGTAGGTGGGTCGCTGAAGCTATTTTAGTAATACATTTCATGTGTTATATGAGGTCTTTCTTGGAAATATTATATACCAAATTGAAGGTCTTGGAATTTAGCAACACTCTTAATCGTTCAATCATATGACATCCGGATAAAAAGATATAAGCGTCTGAAAAAGAGCCAGTAATAGGGTGCCAAGCTAGCTCCTCTTTGACTTTTCAAAAATGGATAAATATAGGCCTTATCTCGTCTCTTTCTTCACTTTTCCACATACCACGACCATAATAAGACTCCTAAACTTATCCTCAAGCTCTCCACAAGGGTTTCCAAGAAGCGATAACACTAGAACGATCCCTACGACGTAAGTATCGCTATATCGCCTCTCTTTTTCTTTGTACTTTGAGTTTTGGAAGGTACTTCATAGTTAAGAAAATTTCTACTTTCTTTATTTAAGATTTCAATATCATGGAAGGTTGATAAATATGTTTCCTAATAGTTAGAACTTACGAGACGATGATCGGAAGACGTGAGTTCGAATTATTCGACCTGTAGTGGATTGTTTTGTGGGTTGTTTCGTGTTGCTTTTGGGCTGACTATTTTTATATTGTTTAATGGAGTTTTAGAGGATAAATAGAATGGATAAACATAACATAATTTCTAAATGGTGTATTAATTGTTCTTTGTAACATTTTCGAGGTGTTTGATACTACTGTAGCTGTCGTTTTGGGTATGAAGTGATTGGAGTGTGTTGGACTGTTGTAAGATAAATATTATATGGATTTCGACTTGCATCCACTTTAGGAGGTAATTATATTGTGTTCTTTCATGTTCTTAAGGTTATATTGATATTGATTAAGTTAAATGGATGGACCAGACATGAACTAGTGAATAAAGTTGCTAATTGAGGATAATTGGAGTTGTGAATTATTTCTTTGTTATAAACATATGGTATGAGGCCGGAATCATTGATGAATGAATTCATTATTATTTTAATGATTCTATTGAGTTAAAGTAAGAAGTCTATAAGGGGTGATATGGGGTATATGAATTCCAATTGGAGCCTGCCGCTCGTCGTGAAGTAGTTGTGACTTGTTGTTGTTTTATGGTGTCTTGTTATTGATAATTTTGTATTGTGGGATTTCTCTGGTCATTGTTGTTGGTATATGGTATTGGAGGAGGCAATTGTTATAGGGTTGATGCTGCCCAAATTTACATAAACGAGCTACTAGCTTAAGTTACAGACTTAGCCTTTACTCAGCACTGATTTTGAATCTCCTTATGCTATGGTAGACTGAGTTGCTTGGAAACTATTAAGGACTCAACAAGGTTAAGGTATGTTAAGGCTATACCTTTTCTTCATTTTGGCATGATCCCGTAAATACATGCGTTTGATAACGAGGCATAAAGAGAAGTTCTTATTCCTGAATTGATGTACATTATCATAGTCTCATAAGCTACATTATTCACCCTTATCGGAACTTTATATTCAGTTTAATTTTGTCTTCTTTCAGCCAAGAGAGTAGAGAGCCTAGTATGGTCGAGCGCCTATGAGCGAGCCTACTACGGTAGAGCAGATACACATACCGAGCCTTATAAGGTCGGACAGCTATTTTACTTACTATATTGAAAGAGTTGTGTTAGTATCAGCAGGTAAGCATATCTTCTGATTATCTTTTACTCCCAGTTACTTTTAGTTATTATATTATCAGTTCAGTTTCACCTTTCAATTATTTAGTTGCCTTACATACTCTGTGCATTATTTCGTACTGACGTCCCTTTTGTCGGGGACGCTGCATTTCATGTATGCAGGTCCTCATTGATAGTTGGACAGACCCTCTCAGCAGATAGAGCCAAACATCAGCTTGGCTAGTGAGCTTCACTTCCTCGGAGTTACCAAGTCTAGACCTCGGAGTCCATTTTATATATACAGATTGGATGAGTAGGTCGAGGCCCTATCCCGACCATGGTACAGTTCAGTTATCTCTAGAGGCTTGTAGACGAGTCTTGTATATTTTGTATATCAGTAGATGTTCATGGTAGCTTTGTCGGCCTACACAGTTATATATATCAGCTTTTGGGTATGTTTACCCCACGGATAAGAGAGGTGTTATTTTTAGACGATTCAAAATATGGCCTCATCGGCCAAAGTTGAGGGTTACCCCTCCAGAGTTCACAGTTACAGAGGGGTACGCTCGGGCCGAGTATGGCACCGGGTGCCGGCCAGGCCTCTTCAGGCTTGGGGCGTGACAGGGCCAAAGGTTTTGGGCCTGACTTGGTCCGAAATTAGCTCAAAATTGAGCTAAATTTAAAAATACGAAATTCATAAAAAAAATTATATAAGAAATGACTAATAAATAATAAAAATATTATTCATGCAGTAAAATTCTTGAAAATAACAACTTGACATTATAAAAATATAAGAAATGCTATTTTCGTATAAATAATATAATAAATACAATTATGTATAGATATAGGCTATTATTGCAAAATTGTGTAAAATAGCTTTAAAATACAACTATAATTATATAAAAACAAAGTATAATATTATGCAACATATATGTGGATGCAAATAATAAAGTTGGATGATTAAGTCATCACAAAATAATTTAAAGGGGTAATTAATACATATTCAAGTAATTTAAATGCAAGAAAGTCAATTTTAAAGCTTTTAAATAATGGAAAATTACAGAAAATACTTGTATGACTTTTGGTGATGATGTAGGAATGGTATTTTAAAAGCAGAAATGACATTTATAAAACACGAGGTCAGAATTGGGTATCAACAATCACGCAGAAGATAACCCACCGACTGTACTCAAATCGACAACTTACCATGAACCCACCTAAATCACAACTAGGCCACCAGTTTGCCCAAGTCCGTGCTAACCAACCAAATATAAGAACTCGTCTCTTACCACAATTGAATGATTGAAAGATCTATCATTGTATCCGCTCCCAAGATCAGACAGCACATCGCGATGTAGTCCTTTGTAATCCATCCATAGCATCACAAATTGTTGGCGCATAGCGAATATTGAGTGTGCAACATCGCATATGAAAAGAAAGAATCAAAATCGTAGGTTTCTGATGACGTCCAAATCCACTACAAAAAAGTAAATGGACACGGTCGCATGCAATATAATTTACCCAACTATGAGTCGGAGTCGAATCCCACAGAGAACAATATGTAGGCGATTAGGAATGTAAGAGAATTATCCCTTGTTATGTAGTGTCAAACACTTAGAATCGATTTGAGAAAATATTTATACCTAACTGCGGAAATGTAAACTAACCTAGAAAGCAAGTAAAATGATCAACGGCTACAAGTATGGATGCATCGGGAATTACACTCAAGTAACGATCCAATGTATTTCATGATTTAACAAATATGAGCGAGTTTATGTTAATTAGCCACGGGCAATAATTCTATATTAGCTTCTTCCGAAGACTAACAAGACTTCCTAATTGAATTATCCCTAAAACAATTAAGAGATTAAGCACACCCGGATATGGCTACAAGTAGTTCAATCCTATCCCTAGGTAAAATCTATAAAATGAGGTTAACGCCTCAAGTTCTATTAATCTTTCCCAACCCCAAATTATCTTGTCCAAAATTAATTCGGAGTAAATGGGCGAGTCCTAGGGTTAGCTAATCCCTTCGAAAACATTAAAGAACAAGAATAATTAAAGAAACAACAACTCACTTCATAAATTATGAAAATCATTCAATACATAAGCACAACAAGGTATTTAATCCACACTTTATTTATGAATATTTCCATAAACAAGATTCAAGTGTTGGAAATAAATACTACACACTTAAATATTCAATACAAAGCAAGAAAATGAAGAAACAAACATAAATGGGTAAGAAATCCTTAACCACAAGCTTGAAATCTTCAAAACCCAAGTGTGTGTGCAAAAACCCTAGCTTCCACCTTGTTCTCTCTTGTTCTAGGAACTGAAAATTAGCCAAAGATATGCCAAAGATTCTGCTAGGTCGAGTGTTTTGTAGGTTTGGAAATGAGAACATGTGAAATGCCTAAATTGCCCAGGTCTGATGCCCGTTGACCGTACCTGCGGATGTCGTCCCGCAGATGCGGATACCTTATCGCAGAAGCGGGACGTTGAAGTTTGTCTGACACCACAGATGCGGACTCCAAAAGCGCAGATGCACTACTGCAGAAGTGAAATATACTCGCAGAAGCGGTTTCTTGGCAAAAGGCTCAGCTCCGTAGATGTGTTCCCACTCCCGCAGATGCGGGGTCGCTTCTGCGACCACTATTCCGCAGATGCGGAATCACTGGAGATTTTTGCATTGTTTTCACCCCTTTTTTTCTCAATTCTACTTCAATTCAACTCAAATCACTTCATAGCATCATTTACCTGAAAATGTAACAATACACACCATAGACGACCTCATATTATAGTTAAAGGACATAAAACCTAAGGAAAAGAGACTAGAATGAGTGGTAAAATCACCACTCATCAACACACCCAACTTAAAGCTTTTGCTTGTCCTCAAGCAAATCAAAACCAACACTTCAATGAGGATTTACCATTCAAAACACAAGTGGTATTGCTATTATTTACAAATCACATTCTCCAATTAAGCACCATACTTATGGATTTGGTTGGTACTAATAATTAGGCTCAAGTATGTGCATCTTTCCCGAATGACTCCCTCATTTAAAAAAAACTTCAAGAATGTGCAAGGGAGTTTCAAAATAATCAAGTGACAAGAATAAGCCTCAAGAAGTGACTCAAAAGCACTAGTCCACTACATATGCTCAACTTACTCAATTTCACCAATCCTTCCTAATTCATGTGCCCTCACAAGAAAGAAAGTCCCAAAATTACTATATTTACAATACAACATAAGGGACAAATTTACAAAGACACTCGCTCTCACAAAGAATTTCAAGTGTTACAACATCTCATACCATAAGCTTGCCCTTATTTTAATTCATCGCCTAATCAAGAACATTCGGTTGGAGATCCCATAAGGACTTTTTTAAGCTTGTAATGTAGGTTTAGGGAAGGGTCGGATAAGCATTTGGATACAAGTGACTTCACCCTCCTTGAACACTACTCACATTTGTCTTTCTTTTTGCACTTTGTTTCTTTTCAAACCACATAGCCTCATTGGCATCTAGTTACCAACATAGAACCACCTTAAATACCTCTCTAATTTTCTTCAAGGCTCCATATTTATATACATACATATATTTCTCTTTTTTTTATATACATATTTTTCTTTTGGAGCTTGAATAATTTAATATGAACACTTTGAGGTATATGTTCCTACACTCAATGTATAACCTTACCGATTTCCACTTTGACACCACACCCCCAACTTAGGCTTTTTGACTCATTCTCAATGTTCAAGGAGGGACGGGTTTAAAAGAGGTAATTATTTTACAAAAGGGGAAAGGTTTGCAATGAGGTGGCCAAAGAAAAGGTTGAAGGCTCAAATAGGGTACTAGTGATAGTATTTATGCAATGGTAAGCTTGATAGGCTAAAGAGGTTTTACAAATATCACAAAGAATGCCTAAGATCATCCCTCCAACCAAAATAACTAACATTAGCGTTGAAAGACCAACCGGGCATGTTCTAGATGATAGAAGTAAACACAAGATTTATTTGTACAAACACTAACATACATGGCACATGAATTAATCAAGACGGATCTATTTCATTTTCTAATAAGAGCATCTAGAGCTATATTATTCAAACTAGTGGGAAAAAGAGTTACTAAAAGAGCCAAAAATTTATCACAAAAATTATTCTTCACCATGCAACTTACTTGTTTTAATTCAAAACCAAAATCCGGAGGGGTATTCTTAATTTATATTTCACATACAAGAGACTAATTTTGTTAGTACCAAATAATCCAAAAGTCTCCTCCTAGCCAAACAAGACTAATTCCCTTAAGAAAGTTGTCACGCCATCTAACATAGGGAAAAGTCACCCGGTTCACTTCAAAAAATGTTCCTTGGGAAAGAGCCGTAGCATGAAGAAAACCCAAGGAAATACTACTAAGGAAAATAAAAATAAAAGAACCAAACTACTAAAGAGGATACTAAAATAAAAGCAACTAATACTAATAACACCAAGCTACTAAAGAAAGAAAAAAAATAGACTAATAACACCAAGCTCAGCAAGAGCACCTGATGCAACAAAATAAGCCCGGCAAGGGCACACAATATCCATAACAACAAAATAAGCCCGACAAGGGCACACAGTATCATAGTATGGATACAATATACTCCTAGCTAATAACACCAAGCTCAGTAAGAGCACCCGATGCAACAAAATAAGCCCGGCAAGGGCACACAATATCCATAACAACAAAATGTTCTCAACCCCAAACCATTTAATTCACAAACCAGCTCATTTGTAGATATCTTTTGGCATATTTTCAATTCTAAAGACTAGAGAAACAAGGTTGGAAGCTAGGGTTTGCACAAACACTCTGGTCTTGAAGATTTGAAGCTTTTGGTTGAGAATTTCTTACTCATTTATGTTCATTTATTCATTTCCTTGCTTTATATTGTATATCTAAGTGTGTAGTATTTTATTCAATACTTGAATCTTGTTTATGAAAATATTCATGTTTAAAGTGTGGATTAAATATCTTTTTGTGCTTATGTATTGAATGATTTTTATTCTTTTATGAAGTGAGTTATTGTTACTTTAATTATTTTTTGTTCTTTAATGTTTCCAAAGGGATTAGCTAACCCTAGGACTCGCCCATTAACTCCGAGTTAATTTTGGGAAAGATTATTTGGGTTGGGAAAGATAATTAACAAGAACTTGAGGCTTTAACCCTCATTTTATAGATTCTACCTAGGGATATGATTGAACTACTTGTAGCCATATAGTGGTGAGTATAGGGAGCCTGAAGCAGGCCCAAATGACTTCCCAAGCCTCTAGAAGCCTCAAATGCCAAAGTTCCATAGACAGTATCATGTCTAGGTATTTCAGAGTTCCCTAAAGACCTCAAGATCCCAGGCAGTGCTCACACCTAGACCTTTTCTCAAACAATAACTGATTCAGAAGTAGTGTGGAATAGCCAGCTCCAGTGTGCCAGAGTTCCAAAATATCTCACAAGGATCCCAAGGCAGTACACACACTGGAGGGGCAGACCCTAGTGACTTAGGAGCAAAGTGAGAGTGCTTGACATAGTCTTGAAATGGTTTCGATATGAAAAACAGTGTTGGAAAGGGCTCAATTAAGTAAAGAAGTTTTATGAAAAACAGTTTGAAGAAAAACAATGTGAACTTGTGAGAAATCAGCAAACAGTTTAAACAGCACCATTCAGACACAGATTTCACTCAGGGAGTATGGGAATTGGGGACAAATAGAACATATTAATGTAACAACAAGAGCACAAAAGTTTTTTTTTCCCAGAGTTCTTTATAGGATTTAGGAGTCAATCACACAGCTATAGTTCAGGTGTAGAACAAACAATTGAGAACATAGTTGTACTAGGCAGGGTTGAACATAGAGTCAGAAGTACTTAGGGGGTAGTAAATAACCTAGAAATGTAGATTACCATCAGGAACTAGGTAAACAAACAGACAGACAATCAAACATACATACATGGACTAGAGTCAGATTGAGACATGCTAGTGAAAGCAATGGACAAGTTATCAGACATGTCAATCATAAGTTCAACGGGGTAGAACTCATATATGCTAAATGAAACTAGGATTTAAGCATGCTAGTTACATATCGAAAAGCCAAGTGATAGACAAGAATAAGACTAGAAATCAGTAAGCTAATGCAGTAAGAGAACACATAGAGTTTTGAACTTGAAATTAAATCAGGACATACCAGTTAAGGAGAGAAGACACAAAGTATAGAAGAGTGTAGTAAAATAACTAGCCTTGGCTTACAGCCGGCTAGTTCAATGGAAGTAGCAAGTAACAGAAAAGAGCAGAAAGCTTTAAGTATAAGTGAGAGTTTATGAACTAGTGTCCGTTGTTTTTTGAACATAAAATAAAAGGGGGGGGGGGGTTATATAGTAATCAAAAAATTAACATATAAGGTAAGAGATCAATCAAGTAGCAAATCAGCGAAGTCACATATAAATCAGCAAGTTCTTCCCTTAATCAAGGACAATTAAATCAACGGTAAAATCATGCTAAGTATTTAAGGAAAAGAATCAAGTAAGGTTTAGGTATAGAACAGGTAATTAGGGGTAAATGAACTGAAGTTTATTTAAGGAAACAAATCAGTAAGAATCAACAAAATACACATAAGGCAAGGGAAAAATAATTAAGGCAAGCAATTCAGTCAAATCGAATAGAGAGGTAAGAATCAAAAGTTTAAAGGAAAGTGTTCAAATTAAATCAGGAAATAAGGGATTCAGAGTAATCAAGGGTTCAGAAAGTCATGAAAGAGGCAGCATGCTTAGCATATAAAATAAGGTAGAACATGAATAGTTAGGATTTCACATAGCTTTAACAAAACACATAGTTAAACGACACCGATTCAAGGAGAAGTATACTAGTCTTAACATGAATAGTCAAGACGAACACAAGCACATAGAATCAGTGAAAGGTCAAACTAAGAAATTAAGTAGAAGCATATTAGGGCAAGAAAGTCATGAGAAATCACAAGAACCCCAAGGCAAGAACAGAATCAGATGTACTAATACTCAGAAACCAAACGAAGAACCCCAAAAATCAGGGCTTTTGGTACAAGCGAGTTAAGGTAGTAGCAGACTCATAAAATCAGTCAAAATATATGAGAAGCAGAAGATTAAACACAAAAATTATCAAACAATTTTTTAAAAAGAAATTTCGAAAATCCTAGTTTTAGGAAAAGATAAAAATCGCTTGAAAATCATATGATTCTTATAAAGAATCTTAAGGATATTGTAAAACTCACATGAAACAAACCCAAATCATCTTAGACCCGTACAGATCTAAGAGGTTTTAGAAAAAGAAATTAGGGTTTTGAAGAGAACGGCACAGAGATGAAGAAACATACTGAAAAACCCATAGATCGTAGTCAATATAGGACGATCTCACTCGGAATCACACCGGAATGGCCTGAGACAGGCAAGAGAGGAACCATAGATGCAAGTCACTAGCCCGTCCCTTGAGGGCCCTGGATATGGCAATGTTAACATGAGAGAGGCCATTGGAGGCCTTGGGAGGTGGCGAGAAGCCACCGGAGATAGCCATAGATGAGTGACGGCATTTGGAGATTACGGTTTAGGTTTAGAGCATTTGAGAGCAGAGAGGATTAGGTGACAACGGTGTAAGGTGGGAAATGAATTAGGTTAGAGGGGTTTGGGGAAGGGGTTACTTAGGTTCATTAAGGCAAGGTTTAATCCGGGCCGTTGATCAAAATTGATCAACTGCCAGGATAGCAAGAATTGGGTCAGGTTAGGTAGGGGTTTGTGCCTAAGGGTATTGAGCTAGTTTGGTTAGGTCTTTGGGCTGGTTACATAGGCTGCAATTGAAATAATAAAATGGCTAGTTGTTAAATACCCAAAAAAATTAGTTAAAATAATTTGTAAAAATTGCGAATTATAAAAATGAATTTCATGCATTGATATGTTTTGAAAATGATTATTTAGCATTTACAAATATAAAGGACTAATTTCTGGTATAAATGATACGAAATTATATACATGGGCACCATAGATAATAAATTAGATCAATAAAAAGTTTTTGAAATCATTTGTGATGCAATTTTGTGATTATTTATTAGGAAATACATACTGGACAAATTAATAAAATCGTAGGAAAATTATGGAATAATACCAATTGAGACCAATGCATGATTTTGAGGGTATATAGGCAACTAAAAATTATTTTTAGGAAAAATTGGGTATCAACAACAGTTAAAAAAAAAGCCAAATACTTCGTAAAACTTCAGCTTCAGTTGAAAAACTTTGAAATCATTTACTTAGCAATTTTCAACAGAGGCTTATTATAAAAAGAAGAGTGAAATCAGCAGAATGTCATAAATGGGCCCCTCGGGCAAGGCATCACTCATAAATATGGCCTCTTGGTCACTCGTGACTCAGCACTCGTGACTCAGTACTCACACTCAGCACTCTGGCTCAATAATATCTCATAATAGTCATAATCATAATAATCGTTGTGGCGTGCAGCCCGATCCATAATTTATAGTCGACTACGCTCACTGGGGGTGTAAAAGACTCCGGAGGGGCTCCTACAGCCCAAGCGTCATATCGTTGCAGCGCGCAGCCCGATCCAATATATATATCGCTGCGGCGTGCAGCCCGATCCATATAAGTATTGCTGCGGTGTGTAGCCCGATCCATAATATATACATATAATCCTCACTATTAGGTCCTCAACCTCTCTCAGTCATTAAGCTCGCAACCACTCGGGCATAACAGTGGAAATCAGGAAAACTCAGCCCAAACAGTTTTTATATTTTAAGAAGTAGAGTGATAAAACCAGGTTTAAACAATAAACAGGTAAAACATAACTGAGGATATGCTTTCAAACAAATAGAGTGAGGAAAACAGTAAGAATGCCCCTAAGGGTCTCAACAGGTCGGCACAAGGCCCCAAACATGGCATACAACCCATAATATAGTATCAATCTCTAAAATACGTGATATCATAAGATTTCAAATCAAATATGCAGCTTAATAGTCGCTACGGGACAAACCAAGTCACAATCCCTACCGGTGCACGCCTACACGCTCGTCACCTAGCATGTGCGTCACCTCATTTATCAAAGCAATACGAAATGTCGGGGTTTTATACCCTTAGTTCCAGATTTACAGTGGTTACTTACCTCAAACTAGATGAAATACTACTCCGCAACGCCTTTGCCTCTCGACTCAGCCTCAACTCGCGTCGAATCTACCCAAAATCAGAATCATAACATTAGAATATGCTAAGGGAACGAAGCCCATGCGAAAATAATCAAATTATACCAAAAATCCCAAAATTTGTCTAATCCGACCCCCGGACCCACGTCTCGAAATTTGATTAAAATCACAAAAGAATCCTTATCCTCCCACGAGTTCATACATATCAAAAATACCAAATTCTGACCACAAATGGCCCTTCAAATCCCTAGATTAAGGTCTCAAGTTTCCAAGCCCTAACTCCCCAATTTTAGGCTTTGAATCCCCCAAATTTCATGTTTAATTAGGTAGAAATCACAATAGAATCGAGTATTAAGTCCATAATTCTTACCTCCAAGAAGTTCTCTTCGATTCCCTCTTCAATCTCCCTCAAGAAGCTCCAAAACCGAGTAAAAAATGGTGAACTTAGGCCAAAAATTGCGAAAATGGCCTTTTTAAACATTCTGCCCAGCTATTAAATTTACTTAATCGCGATCGCAGGAATTCCATCGCGATCGCGAAGCACAAACTCTGCTGGTCCAATTTTTACCCTACGCGATTGCGAATATATCCTCGCGAACGCGATGCACAAGGTCTTACACCTACGCGATCGTGAATGAACCCACGCGTTCGCGATTCATCGCCTGCACAACTCACGCGATCGCGACCCTAAATACGCGAACGCGATGAACAACCTGGAGTGCCCCCTACTAAAGCTCTACACGATTTGGAGCCGCCTCGCACGATTGCGAAGAAGGAAAACCTGCAACAGAACTGAAGCCAAAATCTGCAACTTTTCAACATGCAATTTGATCCGTTTAACCACGCGAAACTCACCTGAGGCCCTCGGGACCTCAACCAAACATGCCAACATATCCCATAACCTCATTCAAACTTTTTCCAACCTTCGGAACGCTCAAAACAACATTAAAACACCAAAATCACATCGGATTCAAGCCTAAGAATTCAAAAAACTTTCAAATTCCGCTTTCGATCAAAAAGTCTATCAAACCTCGTCCGAATGAACTAAAATTTTGCACACGCATCACAAATTACAAAACGGACCAACCCCAACTTCCAGAATTCTATTCCGACCCTATATCAAAATCTCATCCATCAACCGAAAAACGCCAAAATTCCAATTTGGCCAATTCAAGCCTAAATCTACTCCGAACCTCCAAAAGACATTCCGATCACGCTCCTAAGTCCCAAATCACCTCCCGAGGCTATCCGAACCATCGGAATTGACATCCGAGCCCCTTTTCACATAATTCAACATCCGATTGACTTTTCCAACTTAAGCTTACTCAAAAGAGACTAAGTGTCTCAAACCTGACCAAAACCTCTACGAACCCGAGCCAACCAACCTGATAACACATAATACCGATAAACAAAGAAATAAGAAGCAGAAATGAGGGAAACAGAGCGATAACTCATAAAACGACCAGCCGGGTCGTTACAGGGTGAGTCCAACAACTCAAGCTCGAACAACTCTGGCAATGAGCAGAGCAAAAAGGAGGCATATAGGTGTATATAGCTGACTGCAGAAGTAATGGTCCAAAGAATAGTATTGAATCTAAGACCAACACTTGCTGGTATTTGAGCCTCCTATGTTTAGTAGTAAAATAGGCGAGTGTGACAGATTCTTCCTTTTCCTCTTGCCTTCATTTTCCATCATGCCTGCCAACATCTACAGCTCTACTTCTGCTCCACATTTCCTCAACATTTTGAGGGACGCTTTTGCCTCCTCCATACGCCCTTTCTTAATGAGAACACTCGGGGTCTCAGTAAGAAAGAAAGACAGTACAAGAAGTGGCAAAGCTAAGAATCAACTACTGGCAAAGGACCATCGCCAATAATAACGGAAGTTGTGAGATGCTTCCATGTTTACTACTTTCGTGCCAGTACTTCCCCATATCACCATCAAGTTATAAGCAAGGGAAATCCACTTTGGTGCCTTTCCAACATTGATCTCACTCAATACAATGGGAATCACTTACAAGATTGTAACTTGTGTAAGCGTGACATGCAATATGAAGTACAAAAGATTTAAAACTATATATTCTGATATTTTCTATTTTACAACCTAGCAAATGCTAATAATGGTTAGTTGGATAATACTTACCTGAAAGTCTCGTATTTCCAGCAACTAATTTGGCACAATCCAAAAGAAAAAAGTATTAAACCTGAATTAACTCATACTCCACGACCAGGGCAAGGATATATTTCAAATAAAATAAACCTTATTACGAATATTATATTAAGAGAATTTATATGCATACTAGTGAAATTAATATTACTTGATGAATTTTTTTCACAACAATAAAATAAATATGAGATTTTATTCCTTAAAGAAGTTAACAAATGAGTCATGTGCATGTTATGTGCATCTTTTTCCATCTAAAACACAACTAGGGTGAGGTATTATTTATGCGTCAATTATTTTAGTGAAATTGATCTATATAAATAAAACCTAAATAAGATAAAAATGAAGAGATACCTGTGCTTAAATCATTCCTAAACATGCCGAGACTAGAGTCCTCCATTGGTCAAAGAAGCAGTAAGTCGGATAAGTGAGTCCAGCAACTCAAGCTCGAACAACTCCGACAATGAGCGAGCGACAAAGGAGGCATTATAGGTAAATATAGTTGACTGCAGAAGTAATGTTCCAAAGAATAGTATTGATTCTAACTCCAACACTTGCTGGAAAATTAGGGCCATTATGTTAAGCAATAAAATGGGCGAGTGTTACAGTTTCTTTCTTTTCCTCTTCCCTTCATTTTTCATCATGCCTGCCAATATCCACAGCTCTACATTTACTCCACAATTCCTCAACATATTAAGGGACGCCTTTGCCTCCTCCATACGCCATTTCTTAATGAGAACCCTCGGGGCCTCACCAAAACAGAAAGACAGTACAAGAAGTGGCAAACCTAAAAACCCACATTAACTTATCATCCACGACTAGGGCATAGATATATTTCAAAGTAAATAAATTTTTATATGAATATTATATTAAGAGAATTTATGTGAATACTAGAGAGATCATTGTTACTTGCTGATTTTTTTCACAACAATAAAATAAATATGAGGTTTTAGTTCTTAAAGAAGTTAAAAAATGAGTCATGTGCATGTTATGTGCATCTTTTTCCATCTGAAAGCACTACTAGGGTGAGGTATTATTTTTGCGTAAATTATTTTAGTAAACTTGATCAATATATAGAAAACCTAAATAAGAAATAAATGAATAACTGCCTTTGCTAAAATCATGCCTAAACATGCCAAGACTAGAGCCCTCCATCGGCCGAAGAAGTTGTAACTCGGATAAGTGAGTCCATCAACTGAAGCTCGAACAACTCCGTCAATGAGTGGAGCACAAAGGAGGCATTATAGGCGTATCTAGCTGACTACAGAAGTAATGGTCTAAAGAGTAGTATTGAGTCTAAGACCAACACTTACTGGAAAATTTGAGCCACTATGTTAAGCAGTAAAATGGGTGAGTGTGACAGTGTCTTCCTTTTCCTCTTGCCTTCATTTTTGCTTGCCATCATTCACAGCTCTGCTTCTGCTCCTAATTTCCTCAACATCTTAAGGGAAGCTTTTGTCTCTTCCATACGCAATTTCTTAATGAGAAACCTCGGGGTCTCACTAAGAATTGAAGACAGTACAAGAAGTGGCAAAGCCAAAAAGCCACAACTGGCAAAGGACCATCTCTAACCATAACGGAAGTTCTCAGATGCTGTCATATTTTCTGCTTTTGTGCTAGTACTTCCCCAAAGCACCATGAAGTTATATCCAAGGTAAATCCACTTTGATGCCTTTCAAATATTGATCTCACTCAATATAATAGGAATCACCTACAAGATTGTAACTTGTTTAAGTGTGACATGCAATATGAAGCACAAAAGATTTAAAACTATATACTCTAATATTTCCTATTTTACAACATAGCAAATGCTAATAATGGTTAGTTGGATAATACTAACCTTGAACACTCATATATCCAGAAACTAATTTGGCACAAGCCGAGGGAGAAAAGATTAAACATACATTAACTTATCCTCCACGACCTGGGCATGGATATATTTCAAAGTAAATAAATTTTAGTACGAATATTATATTAAGATAATTTATGTGCATATTAGAGAGATTAATGTTACTGGCGGAGTTTTTTTACAACAATAAAATAAATATGAGATTTTAGTTCTTAAATAAGTTAACAAATGAGACATGTGCATGTTAAGTGCATCTTTTTCCATCCGAAAGCACTACTAGGGTGAGGTATTATTTCTGTGCAAATTATTTTAATAAAATTGATCTATATAAAGAAAACCTAAATAAGAAAGAAATGAATAACTACCTGTGCTAAAATCATGCCTAATCATGCCAAGACTAGAGTCCTCCATCGGCCGAATAAGCTGTAACTCGGATAAGTGAGTCCAGCAACTCATGCTCGAAAAACTCCAGCAATGAGCGGAGCGACGAAAGAGGTATTATAGGTGTATCTAGCTGACTGCAGACGTAATGGTCTAAAGAATATTATTGAGTCTAAACCCAACAATTGTTGGAAAATTTGAGCCACTATGTTAAGCAGTAAAATGGGTGAGTGTGAAAGTTTCTTCCTTTTCCTCTTGTCTTCATTTTCCATCATGCCTGCCATCATCTAGGACTCTGCTTCTGCTCCTCATTTCTTCAACATCTTAAGGGACGCTTTTGCCTCCTCCATACGCCATTTCTTAGTGAGAAACCTCGGGGGCTCAGTAAGAATGAAAGACAGTACATGAAGTGGCAAAGCCAAAAACCCACTACTGGCAAAGGACCATCTCCAACCATAACGGGAGTTTTTAGATGCTTCCATGTTTAATGCTTTCGTGCTAGTACTTCCCCAAAGCAGCATGGATCTATAAGCTAGGAAAATCCACTTTGGTGCCTTTCCAACATTGAACTCACTCAATTTAATGGGAATTACCTACAAGATTGTAACTTGTTTAAATGTGAGTTGAAATATGAAGCACAAAAGATTTAAAACTATATATTCTGATATTTTCTATTTCACAACATAGAAAATGCTATTAAGGGTTAGTTGGATAATAGTAACCTTGAACACTCTTATTTCTATCAACTAATTTTGCACAAGCCAAAGGAGAAAAGATTAAACCTATATTAACTCATCCTCCACGACCAGGGCATGGATACATTTCAGAGTAAATAAATTTTATTACGAATATTATCTTAAGAGAATTTATGTGCATACTACAGAAATGAATGTTACTTGATGTGTTTATATTTACAACTATAAAATTAATAGGAGATTTTAGTCCTTAAATAGATAGCAAATGATTCATGTGCATGTTATGTGCATCTTTTTCCATCTGAAAGCACTACTAGGGCGAGGTATTATTTTTGCATAAATTATTTTAGTAAACTTGGTCTATATAAAGAAAACCTAAATAAGAAAGAAATGAATAACTACCTTTGCTAAAGTCATGCCTAAACATGCCGAGACTAGAGCGCTCCATCGGTCAATGAAGTTGTAACTCAGATAAGTGAGTCCATCAACTGAAGCTCGAACAACTCCGTCAATGAGCGGAGAACAAAGAAGGCATTATAGGCGTATCTAGCTGACTACAGAAGTAATGGTCTAAAGAGTAGTATTGAGTCTAAGACCAACACTTACTGGAAAATTTGAGCTACTATGTTAAGCAGTAAAATGGGTTAGTGTGACAGTGTCTTCCTTTTCCTCTTGCCTTCATTTTCCATCATGCTTGCCATCATTCACAGCCCTGCTTCTGCTCCTCATTTCCTCAACATCTTAAGGGAAGCTTTTGTCTCCTCCATATGCAATTTCTTAATGAGAAACCTCGGGGTCTCACTAAGAATGAAAGACAGTACAAGAAGTGGCAAAGCCAAAAAGCCACAACTGGCAAAGGACCATCTCCAACCATAACGGAAGTTCTCAGATGCTGTCATATTTTCTGCTTTTGTGCTAGTACTTCCCCAAAGCACCATGAAGTTATATCCAAGGTAAATCCACTTTGGTGCCTTTCAAATATTGATCTCACTCAATATAATAGGAATCACTTACAAGATTGTAACTTGTTTAAGTGTGACATGCAATATGAAGCACAAAAGATTTAAAACTATATACTCTAATATTTCCTATTTTACAACATAGCAAATGCTAATACTGGTTAGTTGGATAATACTAACCTTGAACACTCATATATCCAGAAACTAATTTGGCACAAGTCGAGGGTGAAACGATTAAACGTACATTAACTTATCCTCCACGACCTGGGCATGGATATATTTCAAAGTAAATAAATTTTAGTACGAATATTATATTAAGATAATTTATGTGCATACTAGAGAGATTAATGTTACTGGCGGAGTTTTTTTACAACAATAAAATAAATATGAGATTTTAGTTCTTAAATAAGTTAACAAATGAGACATGTGCATAAGTGCATCTTTTTCCATCCGAAAGCACTACTAGGGTGAGGTATTATTTCTGTGCAAATTATTTTAATAAAATTGATCTATATAAAGAAAACCTAAATAAGAAAGAAATGAATAACTACCTGTGCTAAAATCATGCCTAATCATGCCAAGACTAGAGTCCTCCATCGGCCGAATAAGCTGTAACTCGGATAAGTGAGTCCAGCAACTCATGCTCGAAAAACTCCAGCAATGAGCGGAGCGACGAAAGAGGTATTATAGGCGTATCTAGCTGACTGCAGAAGTAATGGTCTGAAGAATATTATTGAGTCTAAGCCCAATAATTGTTGGAAAATTTGAGCCACTATATTAAGCAGTAAAATGGGTGAGTGTGAAAGTTTCATCCTTTTACTCTTGTCTTTATTTTCCATCATGCCTGCCATCATCTACAACTCTGCTTCTGCTCCTCATTTCTTCAACATCTTAAGGGACGCTTTTGCCTCCTCCATACGCCATTTCTTAGTGAGAAACCTCGGGGACTCACTAAGAATGAAAGACAGTAAATGAAGTGGCAAAGCCAAAAACCCACTACTAGCAAAGGACCATCTCCAACCATAACGGGAGTTTTGAGATGCTTCCATGTTTAATGCTTTCGTGCTAGTACTTCCCCATAGCAGCATGGATCTATAAGCTAGGGAAATCCACTTTGGTGCCTTTCCAACATTGATCTCACTCAATATAATGGGAATCACCTACAAGGTTGTAACTTGTTTAAATGTGACTTGAAATATGAAGCACAAAACTTGTAAAACTATATAATATGATATTTCCTATTTCACAACATAGAAAATGTGATTAAGGGTTAGTTGGATAATAGTAACTTGAACACTCATATTTCTGTCAACTAATTTTGCAAAAGCCAAAGGAGAAAAGATCAAACCTATATTAACTCATCCTCCACGACCAGGGCATGTATATATTTCAAAGTAAATAAATTTTATTAGGAATAATATATTAAGAGAATTTATGTGCATACTACAGAGATGAATGTTACTTGATGTGTTTATATTTACAACAATAAAATAAATAGGAGATTTTAGTCCTTAAATAGATAACAAATGAGTCATGTGCATCATATGTGCATCTTTTTCCATCTGAAAGCACTACTAGGGTGAGGTATTATTTTTGCGTAAATTATTTTAGTAAACTTGGTCTATATAAAGAAAACCTAAATAAGAAAGAAATGAATAACTACCTTTGCTAAAATGATGCCTAAACATTCCGAGACTAGAGCCCTCCATCGGTCAAAGAAGTTGTAACTCAGATAAGTGAGTCCATCAACTGAAGCTCGAACAACTCCGTCAAAACAAAGGAGGCATTATAGGCGTATCTAGCTGACTACAGAAGTAATGGTCTAAGGAGTAGTATTGAGTCTAAGCCCAACACTTGCTGGAAAATTTGAGCCACTATGTTAAGCAGTAAAATGGGTTAGTGTGACAGTGTCTTCCTTTTCCTCTTGCCTTCATTTTCCATCATGCTTGCCATCATTCACAGCTCTGCTTCTGCTCCTCATTTCCTCAACATCTTAAGGGAAGCTTTTGAATCCTCCATACGCAATTTCTTAATGAGAAACCTCGGGGTCTCACTAAGAATGAAAGACAGTACAAGAAGTGGCAAAGCCAAAAAGCCACAACTGGCAAAGGACCATCTCCAACCATAACGGAAGTTCTCAGATGCTGTCATATTTTCTGCTTTTGTGCTAGTACTTCCCCAAAGCACCATGGAGTTATATGCAAGATAAATCCACTTTGGTGCCTTTCAAATATTGATCTCACTCAATATAATAGGAATCACCTACAAGATTGTAACTTGTTTAAGTGTGACATGCAATATGAAGCACAAAAGATTTAAAACTATATACTCTAATATATCCTATTTTACAACATAGCAAATGCTAATACTGGTTAGTTGGATAATACTAACCTTGAACACTCATATATCCAGAAACTAATTTGGCACAAGCCGAGGGAGAAAAGATTAAACGTACATTAACTTATCCTCCACGACCTGGGCATGGATATATTTCAAAGTAAATAAATTTTAGTACGAATATTACATTAAGATAATTTATGTGCATACTAGAGAGATTAATGTTACTGGCTGAGTTTTTTTCACAGCAATAAAATAAATATGAGATTTTAGTTCTTAAATAAGTTAACAAATGAGACATGTGCATGTTAAGTGCATCTTTTTCCATCCGAAAGCACTACTAGGGTGAGGTATTATTTCTGTGCAAATTATTTTAATAAAATTCATCTATATAAAGAAAACCTAAATAAGAAAGAAAAGAATAACTACCTATGCTAAAATCATGCCTAAACATGCCAAGACTAGAGTCCTCCATCGGCCGAATAAGCTGTAACTCGGATAAGTGAGTCCAGCAACTCATGCTCGAACAACTCCAGCAATGAGCGGAGCGACGAAAGAGGTATTATAGGCGTATCTAGCTGATTGCAGAAGTAATGGTCTGAAGAATATTATTGAGTCTAAGCCCAATAATTGTTTGAAAATTTGAGCCACTATATTAAGTAGTAAAATGGGTGAGTGTGAAAGTTTCATCCTTTTACTCTTGTGTTTATTTTCCATCATGCCTGCCATCATCTACAACTCTGCTTCTGCTCCTCATTTCTTCAACATCCTAAGGGACGCTTTTGCCTCCTCCATACGCCATTTCTTAGTGAGAAACCTCGGGGACTCACTAAGAATGAAAGACAGTACATGAAGTGGCAAAGCCAAAAACCCACTACTAGCAAAGGACCATCTCCAACCATAACGGGAGTTTTGAGATGCTTCCATGTTTAATGCTTTCGTGCTAGTACTTCCCCATAGCAGCATGGATCTATAAGCTAGGGAAATTCACTTTGGTGCCTTTCCAACATTGATTTCACTCAATATAATGGGAATCACCTACAAGATTGTAACTTGTTTAAATGTGACTTGAAATATGAAGCACAAAACTTGTAAAACTATATAATATGATATTTCCTATTTCACAACATAGAAAATGTGATTAAGGGTTAGTTGGATAATAGTAACTTGAACACTCATATTTCTGTCAACTAATTTTGCAAAAGCCAAAGGAGAAAAGATCAAACCTATATTAACTCATCCTCCACGACCAGGGCATGTATATATTTCAAAGTAAATAAATTTTATTAGGAATAATATATTAAGAGAATTTATGTGCATACTACAGAGATGAATGTTACTTGATGTGTTTATATTTACAACAATAAAATAAATAGGAGATTTTAGTCCTTAAATAGATAACAAATGAGTCATGTGCATCATATGTGCATCTTTTTCCATCTGAAAGCACTACTAGGGTGAGGTATTATTTTTGCGTAAATTATTTTAGTAAACTTGGTCTATATAAAGAAAACCTAAATAAGAAAGAAATGAATAACTACCTTTGCTAAAATGATGCCTAAACATTCCGAGACTAGAGCCCTCCATCGGTCGAAGAAGTTGTAACTCGGATAAGTGAGTCCATCAACTGAAGCTCGAACAACTCCGTCAATGAGCGGAGAACAAAGGAGGCATTATAGGCGTATCTAGCTGACTACAGAAGTAATGGTCTAAAGAGTAGTATTGAGTCTAAGCCCAACACTTGCTGGAAAATTTGAGCCACTATGTTAAGCAGTAAAATGGGTTAGTGTGACAGTGTCTTCCTTTTCCTCTTGCCTTCATTTTCCATCATGCTTGCCATCATTCACAGCTCTGCTTCTGCTCCTCATTTCCTCAACATCTTAAGGGAAGCTTTTGAATCCTCCATACGCAATTTCTTAATGAGAAACCTCGGGGTCTCACTAGGAATGAAAGACAGTACTAGAAGTGGCAAAGCCAAAAAGCCACAACTGGCAAAGGACCATCTCCAACCATAACGGAAGTTCTCAGATGCTGTCATATTTTCTGCTTTTGTGCTAGTACTTCCCCAAATCACCATGGAGTTATATGCAAGGTAAATCCACTTTGGTGCCTTTCAAATATTGATCTCTCTCAATATAATAGGAATCACCTACAAGATTGTAACTTGTTTAAGTGTGACATGCAATATGAAGTACAAAAGATTTAAAACTATATACTCTAATATATCCTATTTTACAACATAGCAAATGCTAATAATGGTTAGTTGGATAATACTAACCTTGAACACTCATATATCCAGAAACTAATTTGGCACAAGCCGAGGGAGAAAAGATTAAACGTACATTAACTTATCCTCCACGACCTGGGCATGGATATATTTCAAAGTAAATAAATTTTAGTACGAATATTACATTAAGATAATTTATGTGCATACTAGAGAGATTAATGTTACTGGCTGAGTTTTTTTCACAGCAATAAAATAAATATGAGATTTTAGTTCTTAAATAAGTTAACAAATGAGACATGTGCATGTTAAGTGCATCTTTTTCCATCCGAAAGCACTACTAGGGTGAGGTATTATTTCTGTGCAAATTATTTTAATAAAATTCATCTATATAAAGAAAACCTAAATAAGAAAGAAAAGAATAACTACCTATGCTAAAATCATGCCTAAACATGCCAAGACTAGAGTCCTCCATCGGCCGAATAAGCTGTAACTCGGATAAGTGAGTCCAGCAACTCATGCTCGAACAACTCCAGCAATGAGCGGAGCGACGAAAGAGGTATTATAGGCGTATCTAGCTGATTGCAGAAGTAATGGTCTGAAGAATATTATTGAGTCTAAGCCCAATAATTGTTTGAAAATTTGAGCCACTATATTAAGTAGTAAAATGGGTGAGTGTGAAAGTTTCATCCTTTTACTCTTGTGTTTATTTTCCATCATGCCTGCCATCATCTACAACTCTGCTTCTGCTCCTCATTTCTTCAACATCCTAAGGGACGCTTTTGCCTCCTCCATACGCCATTTCTTAGTGAGAAACCTCGGGGACTCACTAAGAATGAAAGACAGTACATGAAGTGGCAAAGCCAAAAACCCACTACTAGCAAAGGACCATCTCCAACCATAACGGGAGTTTTGAGATGCTTCCATGTTTAATGCTTTCGTGCTAGTACTTCCCCATAGCAGCATGGATCTATAAGCTAGGGAAATTCACTTTGGTGCCTTTCCAACATTGATTTCACTCAATATAATGGGAATCACCTACAAGATTGTAACTTGTTTAAATGTGACTTGAAATATGAAGCACAAAACTTGTAAAACTATATAATATGATATTTCCTATTTCACAACATAGAAAATGTGATTAAGGGTTAGTTGGATAATAGTAACTTGAACACTCATATTTCTGTCAACTAATTTTGCAAAAGCCAAAGGAGAAAAGATCAAACCTATATTAACTCATCCTCCACGACCAGGGCATGTATATATTTCAAAGTAAATAAATTTTATTAGGAATAATATATTAAGAGAATTTATGTGCATACTACAGAGATGAATGTTACTTGATGTGTTTATATTTACAACAATAAAATAAATAGGAGATTTTAGTCCTTAAATAGATAACAAATGAGTCATGTGCATCATATGTGCATCTTTTTCCATCTGAAAGCACTACTAGGGTGAGGTATTATTTTTGCGTAAATTATTTTAGTAAACTTGGTCTATATAAAGAAAACCTAAATAAGAAAGAAATGAATAACTACCTTTGCTAAAATGATGCCTAAACATTCCGAGACTAGAGCCCTCCATCGGTCGAAGAAGTTGTAACTCGGATAAGTGAGTCCATCAACTGAAGCTCGAACAACTCCGTCAATGAGCGGAGAACAAAGGAGGCATTATAGGCGTATCTAGCTGACTACAGAAGTAATGGTCTAAAGAGTAGTAGTGAGTCTAAGCCCAACACTTGCTGGAAAATTTGAGCCACTATGTTAAGCAGTAAAATGGGTTAGTGTGACAATGTCTTCCTTTTCCTCTTGCCTTCATTTTCCATCATGCTTGCCATCATTCACAGCTCTGCTTCTGCTCCTCATTTCCTCAACATCTTAAGGGAAGCTTTTGAATCCTCCATACGCAATTTCTTAATGAGAAACCTCGGGGTCTCACTAAGAATGAAAGACAGTACAAGAAGTGGCAAAGCCAAAAAGCC
>NW_017676029.1:6225-53609 GCF_001879085.1 Nicotiana attenuata | reverse complement strand
AACACCTATTTATTGAAAACTATACTAAAGTCTATTCTAGAAGGTCCTACACCGACTGTAATTCCTATACTACCCTTTCCCTACTTTTAAAATTACTATTCCTAATAAAACTACCCTTTTCTATGCCCGAATTAACCCTGACTACTCCCTGAATTGCTAAACCATACCAAACTAACCCTAAACCTTTGAACTTGGTTAACAATGATCATGGTTAACTAATACGGCCTGGAAGTATTCAGCAACAACCAAACAACACTTCAATTAACAAAATTAAACTAAACTTATTCTTAATCCTAAATTAATCCCTATCGGTTCCAATTAACAAACTATTTGGGCAAATAACAATTAAACAGGAATCATATCATGAATCGAACACTCGAAAATATGAATCATACTGAATCAAAATTAATTCTGAGAAGACTAAAAAGAAATCAAAACTAGAAAGCAAATTTTAAGAACAGACAGAAAAATCAGACAGAATCAATTCTACTGAAATTCCCTAAACTATATACTGGGAAAAATCAATAATAACTAAAAAAAAAAAGTAAAGCAAAAACAGTAAAAGAAAAATACAAGAAAAACTTACGCGAATCTACAATCGAACTCAAACGCCTTCGAACTTGATCCCCAAATGATGTTATTTGCCTATTCTTTGCCAAAAATAGGCAAATATCATCATATAAGGATCAATTACCCACTGAAGCCCCAAAGACCCCATCCGGAACCCTAGATCTGGGATTCGAGCAACTCTGGTTAGATTTGAAGAAAATTAACTTGAGATTCGGGAAGAAGAGGGTAAGGAGAGTGTATGGTGTTAATTTGGTTGAGTTTGGAGAAGATAGGGTTTTGGCCGGATTTTAGATTTGAAATCCGAGCATTTTGGTTGTGATTTCAGGGAAATTAGGTTGGGGGTCGGAAAGAGGATGATGAGAGGATTCCATGGTGTATTTTTTGGGTTATTTGGAGCACCGCCGCCGGCGGAGGCGATTTCCGGCCGGCGGCGAGCGGCGGCGGAAGGCGGAAGGGGGCGGAGATACGGTGGGGCTGTGGAGGTGAGGATTTCCGGTGGGGAGAGGAGTGGGGTGTGAGAGAGATGAGTGAATGGGGGGGGTGGGGTATGGTTAGGACACTTATATATTAAAGCATAGGGGGTTCCCGTCCGTTGGATCAAGAAACATAGACGGCTAGGATTAATCATAAACAAAACGACGTCGTTTTGGTGGTAAGGGAAACTGGACCGGATCAGGGATATTTGGGCTGGGTCTTGGCCGAATTTTGGGTCCTCTTTTGGGCTAGAATTGTATTTTGGCCCAAATTTTGGGTCCTTTAACAAGACCAACTCTATTAATTCTTTTTCTTTCTTTTTCTCTTTTTGTATTTTTATATATTTGTTTATTTATTGCTTATGCTAAAACAAGGACATAATTAGACTATGTATTCCTTAAAATATTCAAAACTCTATTTTTTGCAATTTTCTTTTTATTTTAAAACTAAATTAATACCTAATTAATACTAGAATTGTGAAATTAAATGCCTAAATGCAAAAAATGCAACATATTTTGTATTTTCTATGAATTAAAATGCTACACATTTTTTTTGTATTTTTATTAATTAAAATGCAACATATATTTTTTATATTTATTTTTTGAATAAAAATGCGCAGACAAAAAATGCAAACAAGACACCAAACTTATGCAATTAATTCCTAGAAATCAAATAATTAAAGGAAAAATCCTAATTTTAATGGATTTGTAGGAGTAAATTAAACATGGCAAAAATCACATGCTCACACTGGTATTTCCGCATCTGCGGAAAAGGAGCCGCAGAAGCGGTTCTGCAGATGCGGATAAGAGATTGCATAAGCGGTCCATGAGGGACCGGGGTAATTCCGCAAAAGCGGACGGGGTATCGCTTCAGCGGGTCCGCATAGGCGAAAATGAGGCCGCAGAAGCGGAATGGTGAGATCCGCAGAAGCGGATGGTTGGGCGCAAAAGCGGAAGGCCAAGGATTTAATGAAAAACCGCATAAGCGGTCATATGGCCGCAGAAGCGGTCCCGCATAAGCGGTTACGGGACCGCAGAAGCGAAAATTTCTGAAGGGTTTTAATGAATCAGTGTTCGCAAATTTCAGAAGATAAGAAAACATTTTTACTCCGCCAAGAGAGCTTTTTGAGCAATTTGAAGAGGGTTTTCAACGGGTATTGATTTGAGGTAAGTCTCTTGACTAGAAAACACCATTTTATGGAAGAACCAACACTCAAATTCATGAAAGTGGGTAGAAATTGTGAAGAACTAGGGCTTGATTTTTGAAAACGAATTTTTAGGATTTGAAAGGCCTGAGGGTTTGAAACCCCGGCTTATCACATTGTGACGCTATTGTAGGGCGTGACTCGCACCCCATGGCAGGTGCGGGATTGGTTATGACTGGGGATTAAGATTTAGTCCATCCCGAACAAGAATGTTTCTATATTGGCGACTGTTACGCACCCTGTATTGAATATATTTGGGCTTATTGCCGTGTTTGGGGCCTTGTGCCGATCTGTAGCATCCTTAGAGGATGAATGTCATTGTGATAGCATGCTTTGTATAATCATTGATCTCAGTCATGTGTTTAATCACTGTTATGAAATGCTAAGTCACTTTTCCTGAAGTTAAATATCTAAAGTATATCCTTCTTAATAAATTGGAAATTGGGAAATTAATTGAATCTGTTACGTGACTCATATGCATGTTGTGGACTGAGTATGGATCGGGCTGCACGCCGCAGCGAATGATATAATTATATTGCGCTTGGGCTGAAGGAGCCCCTCCGGAGTCTATATACACCCCCAGTGAGCGTCCGTCGACGTTAAATGGATCGGGCTACGCGCCGTAGCGGTCATGTGCATTGCATTGCATCCTTACATTATACTTGACTGATATATTTGAAGTTGTTTTGCTGTTGGTTCGTAGTTAGGTGTTGGACTGTTAGTTTTAGCTTTACTTTGTGGCATTTCGTGGATTTCTTATCTTCAGACATTTTATATGCTTATTACTCACTGAGTCGGTAGTACTCACCCCTACTCCCTGCACCTTGTGTGCAGATTCAGGTACTTCGGGAGCTTAGTTGAGCTAGCCGCTGGTTTCCAGAGTTCCAGGAGTGGTCGAGGTAGCTGCTATGACGTCCGCAGGACCCGACTCCTCCCTTATCCCTTTATTATTTTCGTACTTTAGAACATACTTATTTTGAGGATTCTTGACTCTATATTAGTTAGAGGCTCTAGACTCATGACCCCAGGTCTTTGGCAGTTACAGTTTATGTCGGTATTTCGTATTGTTTTAATTGAGTATTTCAACTATGAGTCTTAATATTTGATTTTAAGTATCTGATTAATTGGTTTTGAGCTTTGTGCTCGGGTTGAGAAAGTAAATGATCGGGCTGGCCTAGCATTAATGTTGGGCGCCATCACGACCGGGTTTGGGGTTGTGACAATTCCTTCCACAAACTTTTCACAACAACTAGAAATCATCACCAAAGCATGAAGAATACAACGAAATCATGAAAATCAAAATATAAGACTCACGGTCATACTTGACACCAACGTATAGATACTCGTCACCATGTCTATATGTCGTACTCAACAATTATCACATAGCAAATAGGACTCAACTCCTAATCCTGCAAGCTAAGGTTAGACCAAACACTTACCTCGATGCCTTGAACACAACTCAAGTCTCAATTATAGCTTTACCCCTTGACTCCACCACCAATTCGCTCGTATCTAATCACAAATTACTTAATTACATCAATAAGTGCTAAATGAATCAACCCCAATGCATGAAAATGAGTTTTCCAAAGTTTTACCCAAAAAGTCAAAAATTGCCCCCAGGCCCACGTGGTCAAAACCTGAGGTTCGAACCAAAACCCGATTACCCATTCCCTCACGAACTCAAATATATAATTTATTTTGAAATCGGACCTCAAATTGAGGTCCAAATCTCCAATTTTTGGAAAACCTAGGTTCTACCCAAAACACCCAATTTTCCCCATGAAAATCTTTGATTTTAGGTTGAAATCATGTTAAAAGATGTTAATGATTGAAAGAAATGAGTAAAAACTAACTTACAATTGATCTGGAAGAAGACTTGTTCTTTGAAAATCGCCCAAAGGAGTTGTGTTTTGAAAAAGATGTGAAAAATGACTTAAAATTGGCTAAGTATAGAAAAATGCAGGTCTCAGTTATGGGAAATGCGAACAGGGGTTCGCAATTGCGAACCCCGACCTCTCAGATGTGGGAAATGCGAAACAGGGTTCGCATATGCGAACCCTTCAGAAATTCCCAGTTTCCGCATTTGCGAATGAGCTGTCGCAATTGCGACATCGCATTTGCAAGTAAAGGATCGCATTTGCGACACATGCTGAACAAGGGAGGTCTCGCATTTGCGAAGGGGAATCTCGCATTTGCGAGGAAAGGTGGCCTGGGCTGGCTTCGCATTTGCGATCCAGCCTTCGCAATTGCGAACTCCCAATTGCAAGCCAATGCGAAGCCTGCAGGCCTGAACACACCAGCATTTTTTTTAAGTTCAAAAAGCATCCCGTGGACTATCCAAAACTCACCCGAGCCCTCGGGGCTCCAAACCAAGTATACACACAACCTCAAAAACATCCTACAGACTTATTCGCGCGATCAAATCGCCAAAATAACATCATAAACATCGAATTAAACCTCAAAATCCAAGAATTCTTTCAAACTTCATAAAACATCAAATTTTCCAATTTAGGCCCGAATCACGTCAAACGACGTCCATTTCCAACCAAATTTCACAGGAATGACTTAAGCCATATATAAGACCTGTACCGGGCGCTGGAACCAAAATACGGGCCCGATACCAACACGTTCTAATCAATTTTAATTTCAAACTTCCTTAAATAATTTCAGAAAATAATTTTACTAAAAAACTCATTTCTCGGGCTTGGTACCTCGGAATTCGATTAAGGGCATACGCCCAAGTCCCATATTTTCCTATGGACCCTCCGGGACCATCAAATCACGGGTCCGGGTCCGTTTACCCAAAACATTGACCAGGGTCAAATTTATTCATTTTAACATCAAAACTTAGTATTTTTCACAGAATTTCATATTTAAGCTTTCCAGCTACGCGTCCGGACTGTGCACACAAATCGAGACTACTCTAAATGAGATTTTTAAGGCCTTGGAGTCATGGAATTCAATTAAAGACAGGTGATGACCCCTTTGGGTCGTCACAACAACTACCACTAGGGCCGTTCATTTGGATCGGATATTCGAAATTCGAACCGACCCGTTCACTTTTAAATTTCGGATTGGATCGGATTTTGGATTGTGTTATTAAAATTTTGGATTTGGGATCGCATTCGGATTGGTATAATTTTAATACGACCCGATCCGATCCGAAATCCGAAATTATTAGGACATGTATAAATACTAAACTTTAATTTCAGATAGTTAGTACTTCCTTTACATTTTCCTCCAAGTTATTACCTTTACAATTGTTGGATTTAGCTATATTGGCACCATAGTACTCTCATAATTGCAGAAACATGAATTTTTCTTATTGTATTGCCTCTTTTACAAAGAAAATATACATATGAGTTTGCAACTTTGAGGCATAATAAACCGATTCGAAATCCAAAAATCCGATCCGATCCGATATTGATTCGGATCAGATTCGGATTGCATTTTCTAGAATTCAAAATCCGAAATCTGACCCTAAATGTGCTAAATCTGATCCGATCCGATCCATGCACAACCCTAATGTCTACCACCATCAACCGCCAATATCGTTGGTCAACAGTCGTCACCTCACACAACACTCAACCACCCTTATCTACCAATGCACAATCACCACGGCTAGCCTTCTCTAGTAGCCATATGGGTGTCTAACGGGCCGGGTTGACCCCGGTTCCGAACTGGCCCAGACCGGTTAAAACCGAAACCGGCCCGGACCGGTAGAAGGGGGCCGGGTGGGGCTGGGTTATAGGGGTAGGGCGGTTTGCACCGTTCACTTTCGAACCACCGGTTACCTGGACCGATCAAACTCGGTCAATGAACAGTTATCTTCAACCGGTTAACCGGCCCGGCCCGGCCCGACCCGATTTAACGGTAAAAAAATGTTATTTTTTATTTTTATTTTTTTAAACTGGGCTCAGATTTCTAACCGTTGGCAACGGTCCATTTCAGCATATGGCCGTTGCCCAACGACTGAATTGCATAAATAGCCCAACTTTGGTTTTTTTTTTTTAAAAATTAACCCCCTTTTGAAAAACTATAAATACCCCCCCCCCCTCTTCCTCATTTCTTCACTCATCTCTCAATTCTCAATCTCAAATTCTCATATTCTCTCATTCTTCAATCTTCATTCTTCACCTATTAAAGTGCAATCAACTATTTGGCTTTTTTTTTTTGGAATTTAATTTATCGTAGTATTAGTTATTTGAAGTTTGAACAATTGAACTTCAAAATTGGAACAATTGACGTTTCTTCGTGGTAACATTGGAGTTGCAAAATCATCAAGTGCTCAATTTATTGCGGAATTCGGTGCACTCCCTCTAACTCTTTCTCTTATTTACTATTTTATTTGCATATTTATTTGTTGCTAGTAGTTAAATTTTTACAATATGTTTAATGCTGCGAAAAGAGTTTGTAACAAGGTTACTAATCGGGAAAATAAAAAAGAGGTAGTAGTTCACCTTCAGCATCTGGTAGTAATTTAAATACCTCTCCAAATATTCCTGAAACATTACCTGATAATAATATAGATTATGAACAATTTCAGGAAGATTTTGGTATAGAATGTGCTCGGGACATGCTGAATGTGCCAATTTCAACTGTTGCATCAGAGAGTGCATTTAGCCAAGCAAGACAACAACTTGGAGACACCCGTCACTCATTGGGAAGCAACGCTTTGAAAGTTTTAGTATGTTTCAGAGATTGGATTAGATCGGAACGAAGAAATCAAGGGCGTGAAGATGTTGATAGCCCAGAAGACGAGGAACTTGGAGATATATTAACACATGGTAACCCATCCGAATTTAACACTCCAGAAGAAGGTCACTCAGTTCATATTGATTATGAAGAACTTACTAAAGCAATGCAAAACCTTTGAATTACTCTTTTTTTGTTAATTTACTTGTTGTTAAATGTAAACCTTTCAATTTGTAAGTTTGAATTTTGAAATAAATGTAGCACTTGCAATTTATAAGTGCAATTTTTTCCCATATTCCTTGTAGTCTTTATATTTTTACTTTATATTAATATAACTTACAATAGTTATACAAAATACAAAAAAAAAAATTAAAAATAACACTAAACCCGGCTCGACCCGGCCCCATCAACACGTAACCCTTACGGTTCAATTTTTACCCGGATGAACCTGAACCCGTTAAACCCGGTATGCCCCAACCCGTAACCGGCTCGGACCATAACCCGTACGGGTACTAAAATTCCCTACCCAGCCCGGCCCGGCCACCCGTTAAACACCCTTAAGTAGCCATGACCATTGCAAGCCATTACCTCACAACTACCGATCCTGATCACCAAGACTGTTAGCTTTTAAAATTGGATTCATCTGTTCATAAAAAATTGGATTTTAAAAAAGTCATGTAGTAACATAATGTTTTCTCGAATATTGTGAATGGAATATTAAATTACTAATATTTAAAAACTCTATATTTGTTTATTTATTTTGAATAAAGATAAATAGTGTTAATTCTTTGGCGTTCATATTTAAGAATAATATTTAAAAATTTGATAAGTATTAAGATTCAAACATTTTAACCTTGATAAAAAACAAATGGGAATGAACTCATTTTCCCCTAATTTTACCACAACTAACACAAAAAGTTAGTGACTGTTTATAGAAAATTCGAATATGTTTGTTATAATTACTTTAAAGAACTTTTTGCTATTATCTTTTTTAAGGTTCGAATGTTATTCTATCAAGACAAATTCTTCTTCCACAAACAATGCATTGACAAATCTAAAAAAAAAAGTACTACACTACCACTACATTGTAAAAATTGCACGGGGCACCCTATTTGGTCGCCCCCATTTAACCTATATCTATTTTTTAAAAAAGTTTTAACTTTACC
This sequence comes from Nicotiana attenuata, assembly GCF_001879085.1. Classification (NCBI taxonomy): domain Eukaryota; kingdom Viridiplantae; phylum Streptophyta; class Magnoliopsida; order Solanales; family Solanaceae; genus Nicotiana; species Nicotiana attenuata. The sequence continues at coordinate 45,500 of NW_017676029.1, read as the reverse complement.
TATTTTTTAAACAATTTCAACCCCATTTCTCCTCCTCCTCCTCCTCCTCCTCCTCCTCCTCCTCCTTCTTCTCCTTCTTCTCCTTCTTCTCCTTCTTCTTCTTCTTCTTCTTCTTCTTCTTCTTCTTCTTCTTCTTATGATGATGATGATGATGATGCTACTATGAAACTTCAGTTCATGGGATGATTGCCATAAATATGTTTATCATATTGTTTAAAAATAAATTTTAAATAATTACGTAAGTTAGTAGATAATAATTTGTGAATATTTTCACGTACGTAAGTTAGTAGACAATGATAATTTTGTTCTTTTCACGTTTATTGTTTCCAAAATTTATGATTTAGATACTGTTGGCAATCTGATTATTTATCTAGTATGTTAGAAAGCTTTTTCAAAAACTTCAGCTTATATAGTGCTGAAGATTTTACAAATAAATTAAATAACTTCAGCATCTTCTACTTAAGTTTTTGAAAAAGCTTTATGACAAAACTAATGAATCCAGGACAAAAAAAACTCCAGCTTTTAGTGCTGAAGTTTTACAAATGAACTAAATAACTTCAACATCTTCTATTGAAGTTTTTGAAAAGGCTTAATGACAAAAACTAATGAATCCAGGACAAAAAAATTTCAGATTATTTAGTGCAATTACAAACAAAAATTTCAGCAAAAAAAGAATAAAACTTCAGCTACTATGCTTAAGTTTAGCAATTACAAACAAAAACTTCAGCAATAGAGAATAAAAATTCAGCTACTATGCTTAAGTTCAACAATTACAAATAAAAACTTCAGCAAATAGAGAACAAAACTTCAGCTACTATGCTTAAGTTCAACAATTACAAACAAAACTTCAGCACACTTGGTTCAGCACACTTGCTACTTCAGGCCCGTCTACTAGAATGCTGAAGTTTTGCGTGATTGCCTTTGCTACTTTAGCCCCGCATGCTTAAGTTGCGCGAAAAAGTGGGTACGCTTGCAATTTTTTTTGCAAAGTGGGCACAAATTAAAACGTGACCCCAAAAACGGGTATAGATGCAAATCCCCACTACACTCCACACATCTTTTTCTTTTGCACAAAATTAATTTTTCCCTTTTCCAAAAGGCAGAATAGCCTAAATGGCACTTATACTTGTGCCACTTTGTCATCCCGGTCCCCAAACTTAATGAAGTTTCATCTAGACACCTCTATTCGTTCAAAAGCAATATTTTAAACCCTTTTGACCATTGACCAAGCCTATGTGGCATTTGCTTTGCTGAGTTGGATAAAATGCGTGACTACACGCTTTAAGAAGCGAGTAAAGGTTTATGATTCTAATTAAAAATACCAAAAAATAAAAAGAAAAGAAAAAATAAAGGGGGGTTAACACCCAGAAGCATTCAAGAAATAAAGGCGGGTTAACACCCAGAAGCATTTAAGCGTCTTCCAATCTTAAGTTTTCTTTTCCTTCTACCCCTTTCCCCTCTCATCTTTTCCTTTTTTTTTTGCCGCCGTGCTCAAAGGTGGTATGGGGGATTGTATCTTTTTCTTCTTTTTGCTTGTTATTATGGTTTTGGTAGCGGCTGTGCTTGAGATTTTAGAAAGACTTAGTTTTGGGGAGGTATTGTTAGAGCTAGTGATGTTTGTGGGGTTCATAGGGATTGCTGTTCTTGTTGGGGTGTTGGTGGGATGGACATGGAAGCTCAAGTGGGCTAATCTTGGCGCTGATTCTTTTGATTCACCAGATGTTTTTGCCTTTTCTTCTTCCGGTATGCTCCTCCAGAACTTGTAATCTGGGTTTGATTCCTTCAATCCTCTCAAATTGAAACTTCCCACCTGCATTTCTTGAATCAAGGAAACTCAGTCCCTGCTAATGGCTGATTTTCAGAGAGAGAAAGGCATGAATGTGTTTGTGAGAGAAAACTTTAGGATTCAACTTTTTATTTTCCAAAAATAGTTTTTGTGAATAAAAATAATGACATGGAATATTTTTATCTGACGTGGATAATACAGTGAGACGATTGAGGAACACACACAGTCAGAAGGGTTTAAAATATTACTTTTGAACGAGTAGAGGTGTCTATATGAAACTTCATTAAGTTTGGGGACCGGAATGACAAAGTGGCACAAGTATAAGTGCCATTTAGGCTATTCTGCCTTTCCAAAAGTTTAGGAATCTTTACACAAATAGCCAAAATGAGTTAATTCTTCAAAATATACCCGGCCCAAAATGATATAATCCAAAACAAGCCAATTCGACCCGGTTAAACCGTGAGAGAGAATTTTTTTTAGTCTAGACCTTCAACGTAAACCCCTCTCCTTGCCTCTATTGCAGCGCCACCAACTGAAAGCACCCTTCTCACAGCCGCCCGAAAATCTTCAAGAAAACAAGAATGGTGGAATCTGCTGATAAATTAGAGAAACCCCAAAAAGCTGAAAACGAAAAAGAAGCTGCAGTAGTAGATGAAGAATTAGAAGAGGAAGAAGAAGAAGAAGACGAAGAGGGAGAGTTATCATGGTCTTCAGACTCAGAAATTGGTGAAGCTTTAGATTATTTGGACACAAAAGATGATTCTGAATCTATAAATGGTGCTTTTAGTCTCCAAACTAGACGCCCAAATGCTCATGGAGGACTTCATTCTCGGCCCAATTCTTCCGCTTTACAACCTCTTTCTAATCGTACCCAGAAATTTTCTAATCATATTAGAGCTTCACCATTAGAGGTAATATTTTGTTTAAACAAGAAATTTTTAGTCTTTTTATTTGTTTGTTTTTAAAGTTTGAGTCTTTTTTTATTTTTGTTTTGAATTCAAATGTACTAATACTGTATTTGAGTTAAGCACTTAAACATAATCATATGAAAGCTTCACATTAGAGGTAATCTTTTCTGTTTATTCTTTTAGAAGTTTGAATCTTTTTTATTTTTGTGTTATTTTGAATTCAAATGTTATATTGTATGTTAGTTAAGCAGTTGAGCTTAATTATATCAGAGCTTCATCTTTAGAGGTAATTTTGAAGCTTAGTTAAACAAGAATATAAAGAATCTTTTTTTATTTGTTTCTTTGAATTCAAATTTAATTTTGTGGGTGAGTTAATCTTAATCATATTGAAGTTTCACCAGTAGAGGTAATTTTGAAGCTTAATTGAACGAAAAAAGGATTGAATATTTGTTTATTTTTTTGTTTTCCTTGAATTCAAATATAATACTTTTGTTAATAGTAAGCTTAATCATATCAGAGCTTTAACCTTTGAGGTAATCTGAAACTTAGTCAACCAAGAAAAGTATGAATATTTTATTTCTGTTATTTGTTGTTTTCTTTGCATTGTGCTAATGTTGTTTCAAGCTTAATTTTGTTCAATTGAGGCATAATCTTGAACCCCTTTGCCCCATAAGTTTTAATAAATAAGTAGGTTAAGTCGTTAAGATACAAGGAAGACCTTTAGCCCATTAGCAAAATGAACACAAGCTACCAAAGTTGTCTCTGATCAAGAAATGTTCTTAAATGATAAGCTAATGCCCTCAGGAGAGATGAAAATTTTAAATCAATTCTTTTTTAAACTTTTTTTAGGAGATGTTAATTGATGGGACTCGAATAAGATGGTTTAGTTGAAATTGGAACCTTAAGGAAGATAATTTCCTTAAGGAAATCATGTTGTGTTAAATGAGACTTAGTGAGTTTTAGATTATATTAAATTTTTATTTTCTGGCTGGGCCTGGGCAGTTGAGACTTGAGAATTCAAAATTCCAATTGTGTATGAGCAGGCTTCTGTTATTTCTCATATAGCTTATACACTGAAGTGACATTTCGCAGGAATGGGAAGGGAGGATCAAAGTTGGCATGTCAAACTCTGTGACTACTGCAATTCGTGGAAGTGTTCGGGATATGGCCATTGGTAGAACTAGAACTACAGAGAAAGCAGACCGTGCCACTGTGGAACAGGTAAGACCCATAACTGGCAACTTTTTGGCAATTGTGACGATTAAAGTTCCTTTTTCATGGCTTCCACTAAAGGAAATTGATTAAAATTGACTATTTTTCTGCTGATCAGTTTAATTTTGAAAGCGATAATCATGCCACTCGATATTTTTCTCTGAAATGCACTGGTGGACTATTTCTTGTTTCCTCAGCCTACTGATTGGTATTCTGTAGTGAGCTATCAGTCTTTAGTGAGAGCTATCAATATCTTGTGAGCGTATATTTTTCCCTTGTTAAGAGCGGCCAAACATTTTTGATGAAGTACCATATCTTTATTGATTTAGTAAATTTTGCTGTCAACATAATTTATTCTCTTATAATCCTGCGACTTGAAGTTTTCTGTCTAAATAGTTTGGTCTCAACTGTTGAGTTGCTGAATGCACCTTATGAAAATAATCACTGAATTCAGCCAGTTCCTCCTGTTCACCAGTTGAAGTAATCGATAACTTCCCTCCAGTCTACCACCTAAAATCTCATCCTCTGGGTACTGCCCTTACTTTTTCTCTGGAAACTTCAAATGTTGGCTCTCAACACTGGATTTTGGCCCCACATAAGACTTCCGGAGCCAATAACTTGAGCGTGACTTGTTTTGTGCACTTGTTCTCTCAGGTAGTTTTTGTGTTGGCCATATCACATGCCGATGCAATCAATAGCTGTATACTTATAGAAGGGCTTCACAATATTAATTCTTGGAAAGTTCTATCTTTTTTCTCCAGGCAATTGATCCAAGAACACGAATGGTTTTGTTTAAAATGCTGAACCGTGGTGTCTTTCATGATATCAATGGCTGTATTTCAACTGGGAAAGAGGTAAGCTATAGCTTTTCTACCTGTTTCTCTTGGGATGTTTGTTTGTTTTCTCTCTTCCACTAATAATGCAATTGAAACTTCTCTATTCTTTCTGTTTAACAGGCCAATGTTTATCATGCAACAAAATCTGATGGTCAGGAACTGGCAATCAAAGTATACAAAACTTCAGTCCTTGTATTCAAGTATGCCCTGTAGCCTTCTCTTTTCTATTTATAACTTTCTGTTAGTCACAAGCAATTTAAGGTGAAAAGGTTTGTAGTACAAGAAAGATAAATATCGTATAACTTTTTGAGATCCATATTGTGCTAAATGTTTGAATACTTAAGTTAGATGCCACTAATGTCAAATATTCTTAGTTCATTTGTGTGCTACAATCTTTCTGTCGTCATCCTCTTGGCTCACCACTGCATTGTTCCTTGCAACTTCAGGGACAGAGATCGTTATGTACAGGGTGACTATCGCTTCAGATATGGATACTGCAAGCACAATCCTCGGAAAATGGTTAAAACATGGGCTGAGAAAGAAATGAGGAATCTAATGAGGTATGTGAATTCTCCATCCCAAATCTTTGATTTTGTAGTCTTTGCCCTTACAGGCTACTCTCTCTTTCTCTGTCTTTCTCCTACTGCCCTTTTATCTCCTCCTTTTCCCTTAATTTTGTCGTTTCTGTTTTTTGGCTTCGTGGTGGAAGAGAAAGACCCAATGATAACTGTACTATAAAGAGGAGACACATAAAAGATTATAGTGTAATTGCCAAGAAGTTAAGCAGCTATCTTTGCCTGCTAAACTAGTTTCATTATATGATTTCTGAGTGCAATTCATCCTTTTAGTTAAAAAGAAAAAAAGGGAGAGCAATTTCTCCTTGAATTTCGCTCTACGCTTGTCCTTGTTTCTGGACATGTGTTAATTTATCGATATTTCGTGCTTGTGTTTGTTCAGAAACAAGGACAAGCGTAGAGCGAAATGCAAGGAGAAATTGCTCTTCCTTTTTAACTATAAGGATGAATTGCACTCAGAAATCATATAATGAAACTACTTTAGCAGGCAAAGATAGCTGCTTAACATCTTGGCAGAACTGTGTGCTCCTTTTGATCTACTTTGAAGAAGCAATTACATATAATACAGAAAGTTTTCATTTCCAGTTGTGGACTTGTGGTTAACCTTCTAGTTTATCTCATGTGTGGAAACTGGGTTGTATATCAAAACGTCACTTGAGCTGAGGAACTTATATTTGTTTTGTTATTCATATTCTAAAGTGGTTCTGGAACTGCAGGCTGAGGGCAGCTGGAATCAGGTGTCCTGCCCCAATTCTCTTGAGGCTTCATGTTCTTGTGATGGAATTCATAGGTAATTGTGCGACATGAGCGTCTTGTTATTTTTCTTTTGATAGATACTCTATACGCTTAGTTGTAGAAAGGATAAAAGAATAATTACTATATATGTTTTTCAACTCGTCTATGTATTATTTGATGGGTCACTACCATAAAAATTCTAACCAAAAAATGCTGTGTGTCTTAAGTGTCAACATGTCCCTGGAGGATTACTTTGTTATTAGTCACAGATGGATGGTGTCCTTATGCCCCAATAAATAAAGGAAGAAAGAGCCTCTTGTAGAATTGCTAGCCGTAGGTCTTTGTTTTAGAGACCTGCTACAAATAGCCAAGGGCCCAGGGGCATTGCCTCTCAACATCTAACAATACATCTGGAAGGAAATATGTTGAACCGACTTCTGAGCATAATTTGATGTCCCCACCAGCTCAAAAGAAATAGAGTATTAGGTCTAGGCCCTGGGTGGAAGCCATGACACTGAGTTAGGAGAAACAAGTTCAAACTGCTGAAACCATAGGATGAGCCATATAAAGATTCTTCCTGTGTCTGCAAAATGTTCAACTGGGAATCTGTTGCTGTGCCCCAATATAATGCAGAAAGCAGTTTCAGAGGAAAGATACCTGTTATTTCTGTTAAATGAAATATTTTATCATTATATTACCGTATCCAAAAAAAGAACATTTAACTGTAAAATATGAAACATATCTATATTGGCATAAGATGACTTAAATGGAGTAACGTGGTCAATGAGGATTCATATAGCCGACCCCAACTTGTTTGAATTTGAGACGTAGTTGTTGTTGCTGTTATGAAATATGAAATTATTAGTTTATAACTGTAATTCTGTAGTGCAATTTGCTGCCTATCTGTATATATGTGTTGATCAAACAAATATATACAGGGTAGGGGTAGGGGTAAGACTGCGTACATCCTACCCTCCCCAGACCCCACTTGTGGGATTACACTGGGCTGTTGGTGTTGTAAACAAAAGTGCATCCTTGGCAAGTGAACAGCTGCAGCACTAGTGACCAACTTTCCTCAGGATTGAAAGAAACAAGATGCTTTTGAGTTCTTATGATATGCTACCAAGAGAACATGACTTTATTTAATCATTTGAGCTGTTGCATATACAATGTACGATCCACTACTAGAATGTCGCCAACTAAATAACCACGTCGTTCACATTTCTTTTCGATAAACATTAAAGCCCTAAACTTAAAAGTTACCAGTTTCAAAAACATCAAAGCCCTAAACCTTATCTTAACAGCAGGATGCAGATATCTTGAGTCACTTATAAGATTAACAAATAGAAACTGGGTAAAATTTTATCTTGGTGTGTGCTGTTTTTCCATTCATTACTCTGTGTTTTAACGGAATGTAACATTTTTGTTTGATAGGGAAAGGAGGCTGGGCTGCACCTCGACTAAAGGATGCTGCTTTATCTCTTGACAAGTTACGTGAATGTTATGTGGAGGTTTGTTTTCATCTCTTAGTATTTATATCATCAACGTCAATATGCAACTTGGGACTCTCTTGGCAACTTCATTGATCTATTGAGAATAATAATTGACATTTGTATAGTCTAAGTCTAAAAGTAATTTGAGCTCCCTAAGACGGAATAAATAATGAAATAAGTAACTGAATAAGAATATCCTTTCACTTACTCGATCTTTAGGTGCTCAGGGCCCTTCATCATCAAATAGAGGTCTTTGATTGACTATATATTTGGTAGGTTGTGTTGCCCAAGTGTCAGTAAGCACATTTATCCTGAATATAAAACTCTAGATTTACTGATTAAGAAACTTTCTGCCAACTCCATACCAACTGCTTAGTGATGTAAGGCGAACATTTTGACATGCTGTCAGGCTTTTGGAATGGACGATTCTACCTAAATTTGATACATTAATTACTTGATATTTGCCAGATCATTATGGCAATGCGAACTCTATATCAGAAGTGCAAGCTGGTGCATGGTGACTTGAGCGAGTATAATATCCTATATTACGAGGTAAGCCTTATTCCCTATACTTATACCTATACTTGTAGTTGAAAGCACTAACTTCTAATTGCTCCGCACTTTACAGGGTCACTTATATGTTATTGATGTTTCACAATCAGTTGATCTTGATCATCCTCATGCACTTGATTTCCTCCGAGAGGACTGTGTACATGTTTCTGTGAGTTCTTTGCCTCATTCACTTTTTCACTATTTCGCCTTTTTTAAGGAAAAAGAATATTGGGAAAGGTTTGGGGGAAGAGGTGTTTTCCATTTAAAGTTTATATGACTATTTCATGTTAAATCTAACTTATAGCTAGGCACTAGCTAAATGCGTATATTATATTAATTAAGCTGGTGTTGTGGCATGCAGGACTTTTTTAAGAAACATGGTGTGGCTGTTATGACAATACGAGAGTTGTTTGATTTTATAGTTGATCCTACGATTGATGATGAATCAGTGGATAGCTATTTGGAAAAGGTATGGCTTATACATGCATTGGATGGTCAAATGCGTGTCGAATGACAATTCAATTTGTCTACATTCAAATGACTTGAGATCCTTAGTATTGCCGTTTCCCCACAATATACTAGGTTCAAGAAAAAATTATGGCTAGAGGTGAGATGACTGCAGAAGAAGAAATCGCCGACTCTGTATTTATTCAGGTGTGATATCTAACTAGTCACTACACCTTCCTTGTTTATGAATCTTGGTTTCAATCGTGGCTAGTTAAGGCAAACTTTCCGATGCTACGCTTATTCAGATTTGTGCTTGCATTTTTTTGCGAAGTACCTAAATTGGGATGTCTAAAGAAATAGTGTTGTGTTATCCCCCTTCTAAATATGATGTCCAGAAATTGGGTTGTTTTAGGGAGCTGTATTCATATCAGTAACAGTATATTCTAAAAAAACTCGTCCATGGACTTAGCTTAAATGTTTTGATAAATTGTTTAAGTACCTCAATGGATTTTCTTTAATTCTGAAGAACGCCGTTCCCTTACGATGTTTTAGTCCCGGTAATCCGCTCACTATCGTTTTCTGTTGCAGTCATTTATCCCTAAGACTCTTGATCATGTGAAAGATGCTGAAGCAGATGTTCAACGCATTATTAGTGGCGAGGACACAGGAGACATGTACTACAAGACTATTACAGGTCTGAAGCAGGCTCTCTCAGGGACAAACCCTTCAGCAGCAAATCAGCAGCACAAACAAAATGGTGAACGGGGACAAGAGGCCACTGCTGCAGCTGAAATCGACAAACCATCTGATGGTGAATCAGAGACTGAGTCAGATGATGACGATGAAAGTGATTCTAGCGAGGGCTTTTCATCTGATGGTGAGAAACCAACAGCTGCTGAAAAGAAAACAGCTAGAAAAGAGAATAAGAAGAAAGTTAAAGAAGAGAAAAGGGAAGCACGAAAACATAAAGTACCAAAAGCTGTGAAAAAGAAGAAGAAGAAGTTGGCCAAGGCCAAGAAGTATAGGTAATCAAATCAGGTAAAAGAAAGTTCTGTTTTTCTGAGGTTTAAATTGTGTAGAAAAGATGTTGAAGGTCTTAGGTTTTAGAGGTTAAATTATAGAAAGCAGAGTGAAGGCTGCTGCAATTATGAACAGTTTCCACAGGTAATATTCTGTTGTGGCATAAAGTTGCAATTTACAAAAAAATTGGCCAATTAGTGTAACTTCTTTTCATTTTAACCAATCAAGACAGATTTTCCCATCCTTTTATGTACCATGTTTGTCCAGCCTATACTTCAAGCAAATGGGATTTGATTTCCATTTTTGTTAAGGATTTAGGCAAGTTGCCTTTATTAATGATTTTATTTTTATTTTTACGGTAAACCATGAATATGATATCTAAACAGTAATGGTCTCCTACATTAAAAGTTTATTGGTGTGACCAATTTGGGCTCGAGCCAACTTGAGACCTCTGTTTAAAAGGGGAGAAATTCAAAAATAGCCAGATTTACCACTGGTCGTTGAAAAATAGCCAAGTTTCAAAAGTCATCGAAATTTAGCCACTTTAAATCTGAGCGAAAACACTGTTCAAAATCCGGAAAAATACGCCCGCAAATTTTACGGGAGTTCCAGCATAAGTATGCTTGAACTCCCGTAAATTTTACGGGAGTTCCAGCAAGTATAATTGTCCAGTATAATATACTGGAGTTTGGAGCACTGGTGCTCCAGTCTCCCGCAAATTTTACAGGAGTTAGCAAAGTATACCGGTCCAGCATAATATGCTGGAGTTCGTACACAAATGCACCAGAACTCCCGTATATTATACTGGACCGGTCCCTGTTGCAGCAAAATAGTGGCTGTTTTTCATTGACTTGATAAACGCTGGCTATTTTTCATTGACCAGTGTGAAAACTGGCTATACCATGATATTTTAACGTTTAAAAGTAGAGGGATTTTAGTGAAAATAGCACGGGCAAGCCAGTTTTCGGACTATAATTGAAAAATAGTAAATGTTTGCAGAGTTATTGCAAAATAGCCACTATTTTGCTGCAATACCGAAAGTTTCAGCATAATATACTGGAGATTGGAGCACCTGTGTATGAACTTTCAGCATATTATGTTGGAACTTCAACTCATGGAAGTTCTAGCATAATATACTGGAGATTGGAGCATGTGTGTATGAACTTCCAGTATATAATGCTGGACCAGTATATTATATTGAAACTTCAATATTTTCAGTATACTATGCTGGAATTCCAGTATATTATACTGGAAGTCTAGTATATTATGTTGGAACTCCAGTATATTATACTGGAAGTCCAATATATTATACTCGAACTGCAGTATATTATGCTGGAATATTTTCGGATTTTGAACAGTGTTTTCGTTCATATTTATCTTTATATGAAAAGTGTCTAAATTTCGATTACTTTTGAAACTGTGGCTGTTTTTCAATTATTACTCATAAATCTGACTATTTTTGAATTTCACCCGAGATTTTAACGAAGTAATCACATCCTTTGGAGTTTGGTGGTCTGAGTGGTAACTCAGAAAGTCAGAGATTGTCCAAACTCCAAATGTCAACCATCATACAGTTAGGCATATTTTGTGATGTATGGTGCCAAACCTAGTTTTAGACAGTCTTTTTGAGTAGATTCTTAGTTTTTTTTCTTCTTCTTCTTGTTGTTGTTTATGGATTTCTTCATTTCAACCTCTAATCAGATTGTGGATTCTTAAGATAAAACCCATAAGTTAATAAGTATTGAAGCATTCATCTAAGAACAATACCAATTTAGACAGTGTTGTAAATTCTTCAAGAAAGAACAAACTTTTACTTTAAGCATGCACGAAGAAACTAGTATAAATTACCCTGTATAGTCGCTCTCAAAATAATAGTCGAAAAAGTGTATATTTTTTGTATGTTATATACAAAAATTATAGTATACTTTTTCGGCTACCAAATATAAAAAAAATATTCTTGCGCGAGCTAAAAAGTAATAATACCCCAATATAACCACTTAAACTACCATAGTAGTGTCACGACCCGGATTTTCCACCATCGGGGGCCGTGATGGCGCCTACTATCGGAGCTAGGCAAGCCAAGCCTTTTAAATATTCCCTGATTCCACCTCAACAAGAACAATATAAATATAACGAGTCATTTAAATTAAAGCGGAAGTCTTTAAAACTCAGATAACTGAAAAACTCAGAATGCGGAAGTTTAGTATTTCTCTACCCAAGACTGGAGTCGCTATCTCACGAACCACTAAAGAGTGCTACAAACAAGTCTGAATAGAAAATGCATAATGTCTGTCTCGGTACAATGAAAACAAACTGAAAACATGGAAAGGGACTCCGGCCTGCGAACGCCAGCTAGGCTACCTCGTAAGTCCCTGGACTGAAGTCAGCTCCCGATTAATATCCTACTGTTGTGGTCCAAAAGCTGCTCCGATACCGTGATCTGTGCAAAAGAGCACAGAAGTGTAGCATCAGCACAATCGACCCCATGTGCTGGTAAGTGCCTGGCCTAACCCCGGCGAAGTAGTGACGAGGCTAGACAAGACTACCAAACCAACCTGTGCAGTTCAATATATATATATATATATATGTAATAAAAGGGAAGAATACAGAAATTAAACAGTTAAGAGGGGGGAAGCATACTATGGGGGAGTACAGTCCGGATATAAAGTCAACAATTTAAGTACGGAACAGGGCAATAACAATAATTAATGAGAGCAGGAAAATCAATAGTGGCACGGCATCAACCTTCGTGCTTTTACTCTCATTCTCACCAAAAGCAATCAAATAAAGTGCACGGCATCACCCTTCGTGCTTTCCCTCACATAACTCTCATATCATGGCACGGAATGGTCCTTCGTGCAATTATAATCAAATCAGAGCACGGAATGTCCCTTCGTGCAAATATGATCAAAACATGGCACAGAATGACCCTTCGTGCAAATATAATCAAAACATGGCACGGAATGACCCTTCGTGCATATATAATCAAAACATGGCACAGAATGACCCTTCGTGCAAATATAATCAAAACATGGCACGGAATGACCCTTCGTGCATTATCACTCTTCCTCACCCAAACAGTAATCACAACCAAACGGGGCGAGGGGATAAACAAATAATAAGAAATGTCCCGGCAAGGGAGATAATCAATATACTCAAACCATCCCGGCAAGGGATTAATCACATCACTTTCTATTCCTTTCATTTCTTACTCAATAGTCTTTTTATCGTTCGAGCCAACGCTCCAAAGAATTTACAATTCATAATTAGTCCTCATACTCTTCACACTGCATAGAATTCATCAATTAACATGGAAGAGTCATAACAATATCAGGATAAGTACATACAAGGACCCACGGTCATGCTAGACACCGGTGTATAGATACTCGTCACCATGCCTATACGCCGTACTCGATCATTTAGCAATTAGCAAATAATAACACTCTAATCCTATTCCTTCAAGCCAAAGTTAGATCAAACACTTACCTCGAATGCTCCAAACTCAACTCAATCCTCTAGTATAGCTTTACCCCTCGAATTCACCACCAAACCGCTCGAATCTAATCACAAATTACTTGAATGTATCAACAACTGCTAATCGAATCAATTTGAATGCATGAAAAATGAATTTCCCAAAGTTTTACTCAAAATTCCCAAAATGCCCCCGGGCCCACGTGGTCAAAACCGGAGGTTCGAACCAAAACCCGATTACCCATTCCCCCATGAACTCAGATATGTGAGTTATTTTGGAATCGGACCTCAAATTGAGGTCCAAAACCCCTAAATTTAGGAACCCTAGTTCTACCCTAAATTCCCAAATTCCCCCATTAAAATCTTTGTTTTGAAGTTGAAATTATGTTTAAGGATGTTAAGGAGTATAGAAAACCAGTTAGAAATCACTTACCAATCGTTTTGAAGAAGAAGAATCATTTGAAAAATCGCCACTTATGTTTTGGGTTTTGAAAAAGTGAAAAAATGATTGAAAATCCCGACTTTATATACTTTACTGAAGACCCGACGCGGACCGCACAAAAATGCCCCGCGGCCGCGCCGAGGAAGGGAGGGAAAACGACTCTCTGAACCTACCCAGCGCGGACCGCACTGATTTGGTGCGCGGCCGTGCTGGTTGACTTACCCCTTGGCCCTCTGAACCCAAGCCACGTGGACCGCACAGAAATGTACCGTGGCCGCGCGGCTTCCAGCGCTGACCGCGCGGAATTGACCGCGGGCGCGCTGGGGGCCTGCAACCCCTGAACCTGCAACTTCAGAATGTTTCTAAGCCTAAGACCTTTCGGAACCCACTCAAAACTCTCCCGAGCCCTTGGGGCTCCATACCGAGCATGCAAATGAACTCATAAACATACTACGGACTCATCCGTGCGATCAAATCGCTCAATCAACATCATGAATCATCAAATTGGGCCTCAATACCCATGATTTCCTTCCAATTTCCATAGAACATCAAGTTTATATTTTCTAGCTCACAACACGTCAAATGACGTCCAAATTAAACCAAACTTTATAGCAATTGTTTAGACCACATATAACACTTGTACCGGGCGTCGGAACCAAAATACGAGCCCGATACCACAGTCTTCTAAACAAATATCACTTTCCAATTTCTTTAATTATTTTCAGAAAACAATTTCACGTAAAAATTCATTCCTCGGACTCGGGACCTCGGAATTTGATTTCAGGCACACCCCCAAGTCTCATATTTTTCTACGGACCCTCCGGGACTGTCGAATCACGAGTCCGGGTCCGTTTGCCCAAAACGTTGACCGAAGTCAAACTTAATCAATTAAAACATCAAAAGTTTATTATCTTTCTCACAAATTCATATTTAAACGTTCCGGCTACGCGCCCGGACTGCGCACACAAATTCGAGGCAACCCCCAAGTGAGGTTTTCACGGCCTCAGAAATACAGAGTGAGTAGGAATACAGGTGATGACCCTTTGGGTCGTCACAAGTAATCATGAAGATGGGATCACTTAATAGACATTTTTCTTGAGGAAGAAAATTCAATATGAACGTTTTTTTCATTCCTATGCATTTACTAGATGCGTGCTCGCGTGATCAATCGATGGATGGGGGAATTGCGTAAATAATGAGACCGGCCTAACCTAAATGTCAAAGCTCTTCTCTTTTGATGGAGAATCTTGATTGACCGACACTAGGAACCGACTCGAAAAAAGAAGAGGCATGGCATGAGATAGGCGGTAGATCAATTTCCGATAGTGAATTACTTGACTCGTTGGATGGAGGGAGTGCCCTCCAACTGGTCAGATGATTGTTAAAAGTTTTGCAGGAGTCAAATCAGGATTTTGACACTTGTCCCTTCAAGAAAAGTGGGACAAAAAGATAATTTAACCACTAACTTTTATGATTGTCCTAGTCTTTTTGTCTATGCTACAACTCAATGTCTTGTGTTATAAATAACAAAGTACATTGATTGCTTGGTTTGACAGATGTTCTTCCTGCAATTTTTGAAGTAGAATAGTGCAATATTCTCCTTTTTTTTAACTGCAATTTCGTTATAACAAATGCATCCATCTATAAATTTCCAAACAAGGAAAAGCAAAAACAAAACCAAGTCATCGGATGAATTGACGAGTAAATAGATCAGAGCAGAACACGGCCGTTACTCCGTAGCAATAGTGAATAGACTTGCTCCCGTCAACTCTTGGAGTACCATAGTATGTCGGGAATAAGGAGAGACATACCGGACGTAATGCTATCAATACAATGTGAAACCAAAAACAACTGAACTAAAGGAACACCTTAAATATTGAAACATTATATTGTAGCTATGAACGATTTGACACAACATTCATCTGTGGCAAAATTAATTAGAGATATCCTATTCCTGTAGCAGCCAGAGCCAAGAATTATACAGTGATACATTGCAAAACTCTTCTACAGTAAATCTAATATAAAATAAACATTATTATCAAATATCTTTACAGAATTTTATCTGTAAGACTGTAATTATATATGATTTACATGTCTCATTAACCAAACAAGAGACATATTTGGTTATCTTCAATCTGCTGATTTGCTTTTACTAAAGCATGATCTTGACCAGCAACTAGATAATAACCCTTTCTTTTTCCTGCATTATATGGCAACAACCATGTCCTAGGCTTAGACCAAAACAAAATTTTTAGCTTAAAATAACAGAAGGAGAGCCTTGGCGTAACCAGTAAAGTTACTGTCATGTGACCAGGAGGTCATAGGTTCGAGCCGTGGAAACAACCTCTTGTAGAAATGCAGGGTAAGGCTGTATGCAATAGATTCTTATGGTCCGGTCCTTTCTCGGACCCCGCGCATAGCGAGAGCTTAGTGCACTGGGTTGCCCTTAATATTCTTTTAAATTCTTTTCAAAACTGCATTCTGCTAACTTTCCAAGGCTCTCAATATTATGAAATCAAATTCATAAGGAAAAAACATTAACATCTACAGAATCTGTTTAAGTAATCACTCTCATTAAATTCTTTTCTATAACTGCATTCTGCAAACTTTACTAGACTTCCAACATTGGACTATCCAAATCTAATTCATAAGTGAAAACATTAGAAAATATTTAATAGCTTTCCATTAAAGAAACAACTGATTTTATTGAATCCCAAAAAAGAAAAATCAATTCTTTGTTCTGTTCTGTTTGTCCTAATATACAAACATAAGTTTCCAAATTAAACAAGTCAATGACTAGTTCAATTTTCCTTGAAATCATCAACACACAAAGTAAAACATAACCAAAAAAAAAAAAAAAAGGCAGCGCGATGCACTAAGCTCCCGCTATGTGGGGAGTGCGGGGAAGGGCCGGACCATAAGGGTCTATTATATACAACCTTACCCTGCATTTCTGCAAGAGGCTGTTTCCACGGCGAGAAGATAAAAAGATTCATACATTGATCATCAAGAGAGAGATTCTAAAGCTAATTTGGATCCTCAAAATTCGGCTGCACCTGTATCGGATCCTCGAAAAATGCAGTATTTCTGGAGGATCCGATACACAATGGTCGACATTTTTGGAGGATCTGAGCAACATAGTTCTAAGCACCCTAAATTGTGATCTTATTACTGATATTATACTAAGTTATTTAGAAGGCGAGCCTTGCCGTAACTAGTAAAGTTGTTGCCATATGATCAGTAGGTCACGGGTTCGAGCTGTGGAAACAGCCTCTTTTAGAAATGCAGGGTAAGGCTGCGTACGATAGACCGTTGTGATCCGGCCCTTCCCCGGACCCCGTGCATAGCGGGAGCTTAATGCACCGGGCCGCCTTTTTTTTGATACTAAGTTATTCAACAAAATAAATTTCAAGAACCTTATTAAGTCTAAGCTCTAGTTCAAAAGCTAAAAAAACCCAACAATTTATTAAATTGAGAAATTCATGAATTGAATATACCTGTATTTACTTTTTCTGCTACCATTGCTGCCACTGCTACCACTTGTATCAGTACTTTCACTATTACTGCTGCCTGTTCTACTACTATCACTCTCACTTGAACAAGAAAATCTCCTTTTCCACCAATCTTTTTCCACATTTTTTGAAGATTTTACTGACCCTTCTGGCTTAGGTGAAACTTTAGTACTAGTTTTTGGTGAATTCTTCAAATTCTTCTTCTTTGATTCCAATGAAATTGGAAAAAACATCTTTAGAAAAAGTCTTTGATTTTCAAAACTCTCACTTCTAATCATCTTCCCTTTCTTTTGATGATCATTCTTATTGTTGTTACTCTTTTTACTACTATTACTCTCTTGCCTTTGTATGCTCTTCATCCTTTGTTGTTCTAGACTAGTTGTACTAGTAAAATTTTCCTCCTCTTTATTTATTAAGCATTCTTCTTGTATCAGATTCCAAGACTCTATTTTGCTCAACAAGATCCTTAAGAGACAACTCATAGCAAGATTCAGGCATGTTTTTGACCATTTCCATAAGTTCAAATGGCCTCTAGCTATAGCTAAAGCTCTAGAGCTATTTGAATGTGACCGATAATTTGTCGAAATTTGATGGCTATTTTTCCATAAGGGTGGTGAAGAAAACACCAGATTCATCACCATAATCAACATGGTTTGAACTTTCTTGAACTCTAAATTGGACACTTTCAACATCATTTTTAGGCCAATTCCTAAGGTTATAACTGTAGTCTGAGGTTGTAACAGGATCAAGAATTGGGATATGATCATTGGGTTTTTGGTTTCTTGGATTAAACATGGCTGTTAAATGAAGGGAATATAGAGAATATTTTTTTTGGGGAGAGGAAAAAGAGGGGAAGAATGAGGAAAAATATGTGGTGTGATCTGTGTATGAAGAAGGGGAAGTAGTGATGGAATTGTTCATAAATGTATTTATTTTTTAGTCCATACACACACTTCCTATTCAAAATTAATAGGAAAGTTCTTTTTTAATTGTGCCTTGCTTTTTGTATGTTGTTTAGCCATCCTATGGGGGGGGGGGGGGGGTCACACAATAAGTTACCATATAGAGTCCATCCCATCCAAGTATAAATGTTACTTTTTTACTGTATTTATTATCTGTCTTTTACTTCCTCCGTTCACTTTTACTTGGTATGTATACTAAAAATAGATTTTCATTTTTACTTGTCACTTTACGCATATCAAGAGAAGACAATTTTTTTTCCTGATATACCCACAATATTTATTACTCTTTTCAAATAAATTTCTCAAACTCAATAAAATAAGCATCAATTAATATGGGTATCATGGTAAATTATGCACTTCATTTGTTATTTCTTAAGGGACGTGAAAAGTCAAAACGTGCCAAGTAAAAGTGAACGGGGGAGTAAGATTATGTGTATCCTTTTTAAAAGAGATACACTTCCTTAATTATAAAGTATTTGTGCAAATTAAGTTATGTCTTTCATAATGTTTCGCTTAATTAATACTCCAATAATTAATACAGTAAGGATAGATTGAGAAAAATATATTAATACTCCCTCCATCCCAAAATAAGTGCTACTTTTATCTTTTGGATAGTCAATTTAACTAATTTTTAAAGTTAAATTGGACAAAATTAGCTTAACATTTTAAAATTAAAATTTATATATCTAAAAAAGTATGCAAAAAGTACTATAAATTGCAATTTTTCTTATGTCAATATGATGAAAAAATATATTTTCAAAATGAAAGTTCACATAATTTGAGTCTCGAGAAATAAAAAGTGGCACATAATTTGAGACGAAGAAGGTATTTTAATTATTAATAAATTTAATTTGTCAAAACAATTAATATTTGGGAGCAGAAATAGTAAAGCACTATGCGCCATAAAATATGGAAAGAAAATGGAAAGAGAAAAAAGAAAGTCAAGAGTTTCTAGATGGGTGAGCGTAAGGGTGTATTGTTTTCCTTATTTTCCCTTATTTTGTTTCTCACTTTGGGGCATTGATTTTTAGCATTTGGTCGTTGCATTTTTCTATTGAATCAAAAGACTCTCTTGTCCCTTTTCATACGTCCATTTAACAAATAGACAAAATATTTAGAAGAAAATGAACAAATGAAGGAGTTAAAGAATCAATTCACGACAATTTATGACTTTATTATGGATAAAATTGATTAATAAGAAAAGACAAATTAATAGTTGTCCTATTTTTCATTGATTTTCTTCTTGATTCTTAAATTCAAAGGACTTTGCTAAAGAAAAAAAAAACGTGCCTTTTGTGGTTCTTGCTAAATGAAACCGAGTAGGAAAGAAAATAAAAAAAAAAATTTGAACATTTTTTTATATTTTAAGAAAAGGATATTTTCCCTTTAGAATATCTAGTACATTGTATTTTTTCTTCAACGACTATTTATGTTTCATAAAGTTTAATGTATCAGCGCAAAAAAAAATTAATTTTTTTTTTGTTGGTTTGTCTTTTTGCCTTGAAATAAAAAAAAAAAAAACATCGCGCATGTCAACAAAAGTGATAAATAAATATCAACGTTTCTCCTAAATATATATTTAGGGGTAGAGAAGGCCCAAGAAAGGAAAAAACAATTGGTGAGAATTAAATTATGCCCATCTAAAACACAAGGCAACAATATTATTACTTATCACTCAATAATTAGCATTTTGGCAGTTAAAGATATTGAAAATTATTCAAAATAAATAGGAGTAGTTGATTTTGCCACCTTTAGCAATTTTAGTTCTTTTGTAGCTATCTCCAAATTTTTTTAAGAATTAATTAATAACGAGAAAATAATTCAAGATTGTGTTAATAATCCATGAATTGATATCTCTATGCTACAAATCTATATCGATATGGCAATGAGAGCGAAAGCATAATTAAACAATTAAGATATTGATGACAACTATACATAATACGTAATTAAATAATAATTACAATATGCCTTGTTACAAATTCTTTTTAACCATCAATAATTTCTCATATGCAAAATCAAATTATGACTTTTAGCGTTAGTGGGAAATCGATCGTGACAGTGACAACCTCTATACATGTTTGTAACTTCATTAGAAAGGAATTTTTGTCTTTCTAACGCAAAATTTTATTCATTTCTCTATAACCCCAGGAGTATAATCAAAACTGAGCTGTTAAAACGGGCTAGCCCAGCCCAAGTTTCGTGGATTATGGCGGGCTGACCCTCCATCTATATGGGCCTTAAAATGGTCAGCCCAGTCCAGCCCTAAGAGGGCCGCAGGCTAGGGTGAGGCGGCCCTTCAATTTTTTTTAAAAAAAAATATTTCTCCAAATCTTTAGATATTTTTTCCTGATATAATCTCTTGATTATATGAACGACTTCTATTTATTTAGAGTATACAAGAATCTTGATATTTGACAAGGAATCTCGTAATTGAAATCCAAATTCTCTATATCTCTAGCTCTTCTTTTTTTAATGTTACATGAATATTTTTTAGTACTTTTCTTTCACTTTCCTTATGTTCAGGAATTGCTTCAATAAGTTTATATGTTAAGATTTTTTAATTTAGGTTTAACATTATTTTTCGATTTCATCATTATAGTCCATGAAATTTTTAAAAATTCATGATATTTGCTAGTATTGTCAATTTTTTTTGAGTATTAAAACTTGATCTTTTTCTATACTGAAGAGCAATTTAATAACTAATAATATACTAAAGTAACCAAACTGATCATTGGCCACTTAAAATAATATTTTCTTTTGAAAAAAAATATTATTGGCCACTTAAAAATTTCCTAGTTCGTTGTTAATTAAGCAAAAGAAAAACTAATCTTGTCATACTACATGCATATTAAAAATATAAATTCTAGTTGATATGGAAGGGTAAATGAGCAATCTAAGGTTGGAAAATGGGGATTATAGTTATTATTTTTTTTAGTTTTTACTTTATTTAAATATTTAAATTTAAATATAATTAATTTTTGGCCCACAGGCCGGCCTAGGTCCATCCTCGGTCAAGCCTCAAGGGCCAGCGGGCTGACTTGGGCCGGGGTTTTAAGCCTCAATTTTAAATGAGCTAAAAATATCCCAACCCAGCTTTACCCATGTCGCGGGCTGGGTTGGGCTGGCCTCACGGGCCAAGCCCATTTTGACGGCTCTAATCAAAACTCTTAAAATTTGCATAAACTACTAAAATATAGAGCCTAATTATCATACTTTATTCTAATTTGAAATTCGTAGTTATTGTTCAATTGTTATAAGCTTGTATCGCTTGTATGCAGACACGCAATAAATATAGCATGTGTCAAATTGTATTTGTTTGTGCAACGAATACAACCAACGCAAAATAGAGAAATACAGAAAAATAGAATGCTCTATTGAGAGTTGAACTCAAGACCTCCGTTTACTTAGCAGGGGTTCTATCCAACTGAGTTATTGTTTTAGTTGAAATTATTGATCTCTTGTTTTAGTACTATAAGTAGATTTGCTATAAAATTCAAATAAGCTCTAAATGGTAATTTTTTGAAAATATAACTGCGAATGATAAATACAGTATATATATTTGTTGTGCCGCGTAATGTTTCCATTTTAAAAATTGGTGGTCAAAAGGGATGACTCGTAACTTGCTTGTCTTAATCAGGCCCTAAGACTTTTAACAAATCAATAGATAACGATACCTTGCTATACCTTGCTTAGTTGCTTTTATTACAATCCAATAACAAGTTTCTCCTGTTAAATTTTTGAAGATTAGTGGCGAAAGTTATTAATATAATTAATCTTTAAATCTTACTTCTACGTTTATGTCATTGTTTAGAACTTTCTGCAAGCACTAAAACCATAAGCGGAAAGAAATAACTTTGAGCAAGAAATTTTCTAAGCATGTTATTAGGCACAGGACCGGAGCCAAAATTTGACGTTTATATGTTCGAAATTCTAATCCCTTTAAGTTATTGAATTTTAAATTAATAATTTATATATATTTAATGAATTTCCTTATAATAAATATAGGGTTTGAATCGAAAAACTATGAGTTCAGGCCGAACTCGCAACCGCAAAGCTGAATCCGCCCCTAATTAATTCAAAATGAAGATGAAGATCAATAAAAAGTGAAAAAATAGCGATTTCAACTGGTGGATTCTCTCTTCACTATAAAACTAAAGTGCACGTGTTGCTGAAAAAATAGCGATATCTTTGAAAATATTGTCTTTGCTTATGTCATCATGAGTGAATATTATCTTTCCAACGAAAAATAAATTATTGGTGCAACTGTTAAAAATAGAGACTAAAATAATGTAACGGAGAGCCGTCTAAAAATTATTTTTCTTTGTGGGAGGTGAGGGGGGATGGTCGTTGATTTGCAATTTAGCCCCCTAATTATTTGAGGAGCGGCAAATCTACCCAGCTAAATATAAAAGGAATATAACGAGGATATTTGTATCGACCCGACCAGTTCTTTTAAGCATTTGTACTTCGCTCGGTAGTTTGAGGGCATGCGTAGCTCTGTATGATGTATTATGACTTGTGTGAAACGTCGTCTTTGGTATTCAGGTTATTCAGAATCGATTTGGAAGAATGAATTTCATCATTTAAGCTTTAACTTGGAAGAGTTGACCAAGTTTGACTTTTTAGTATTTGACCTCGGATTGGAGTTTCGATGGTTCCGTTAGGTCCGAATGGTGATTTTGAACTCGAGCGTATGCTCAAATTTGCGTTTGGAAGTTTCTAGAAGGTTTAGTCACAAATTGGCGAAAGTTGGAAATTTTAAGGTTTGAAAAGTTCATAAGTTTGACCGAGAGTTGACTTTGAGGATATCATATTTGGGTTGTGGTTCCGAGAACTGGAATAGCTTCGTCGTGTCATTTGGGACTTGTGTGCAAAATTTGAGTTCATTCCAGGTTGATTTGATATGTTTCGGTACGAGTTTTGGAAGTTGAAAAGTTCAAAGTTCATAAAGTTCGGTTTGAGGTGCGATTCATCGTTTAGATGTTATTATACGTGATTTGAGGCCTCAATTAGGTCCGTGTTAGGTTATGGGACTTGCGGGTATGTTCGGACGGGGACCCGAGGGGCTCGGGCGTGTTTCAGATTGGTTTCAGACCATTTTCTTTCATTTTTGCATTGCTGGTTTTGCTGAGTTCTGAGCATCTGGTTTTCTTATTCGCGATCGCGGATAATGGATCACGATCGCGTATGGTTGTTTGATGGCTGGGGAGAAGTTGTTCCTCGCGTTCGAGTCCTTAGATGCATTCGCGTAGGTTGCTGTAGAGAGAGCATCGCGTCCGCGCAGGTGTGCACGCATTCGCGTAGTGATTTGGGCTGAGCCGGGCAGATGTTGGGTCCTTCTTCGCGTTCGCAATTATTGTGTCGCGATCGCATAGTTCATATGCATGTGGTCAACGCGTTCGCGTGGATAGTTAGACGATCGCGTAGAGCATATATGGAGGCAATGTTGCTGTTCATCACGATAACCGAGGTCTGTTTGCGATCGTGTAGTGCATTTTCAGGGGCAATGCAGTTTCTTTTCGCGATCGCGTGGGTATTTCCGTGATCCCGATTCATTAATCCGTGCAGTGATTGTAAAGTACTCTATTTCGGAGATTTCGTCCATTTTACATAGTTGGAGCTATGGAGCTTTGATTGAAGCGATCTTTGAGAAAATTTTCACCATATGGATTGGGTTAAGTGTTTTCTTCTTGGTTTTGATTATATTTCGTGAATCTATCTTCGTTTTTGGTAAGTGGACTGTGAATTTTAAAGAGAAAAATTGGGGATTTTGTCTAAAGTTTTATAGAGCGAAATTTCGAGTTTTGAAAATTGATTCGGAGTCGGATTTGAATGAAACTTGTATGGTTGAACTCGTAATGAAATGGGTTGTCGGATTTGGTGAGTTTTGTCGGGTTCAGAGGTGCGGGCCCGAGTTCAACTGTTTGGTCGATTTTGGGCTTTTTATTGAAGATTCGACCTTTATCATTTGGAATTGTTTCCTTAGGCATTATTTGATGTTCTTGAGTTGCTTTTGGCTAGTTTCGAGCCGTTCGGAGGTCGATACGTGAGGGATGGCATTTTTGAAGTATCATTTGGCTTGCTTGGTATTGGATTTGGCTTGTTCGAGGTAAGTAACACTTCTAAACTTGGTGCTGAGGGAATAAAATCACGAATTACGTGTTATGTGATTTGTTTGGAGGTGACGCACATACTAGGTGACGGGCGTGTGGGCGTGCATCGTAAAAATTGTGACCCAATCGATTCCGTAGTCAATTAACTTGTTATTTTCCATGTGTTAGAGAAACTGAGGTGTGACTCATGTTAATAATCATGCTTAAGCATATGCTGGTATTATTTGGACCCACTGAGGTCATTGTTGTTGAATTATATGTTTAATTGTAATTTTGTACTCGGTCATATTCATTTATTGCATATCATATTTTAGTCTCTGTTGCTATTTATTGATATACCATATCATCATTTTGGGCTAATTTCATGACATTGTGAGCTCGAGAGACTGGAGAGATTGATGACTGAGTGAGCCCAAGGGCTAGTTGTGCGATAGTAATGTGATCGGGCTGCACGCCGCAACAAAATTTATTGATTCATGCAGGATTTGGCTTATTATAGCGCTTGGGTTGGATCGGCCCCTCCGGTGTCTGCACATCCACAATGGGCCCAATGCTAGCAGTTATTGACAATTGAGCTGGATTTGCCATGGATTTGTTTATGTTTGGGTTAGATCTTCCCTGTACAGTACTGAGTGGCAGAGTGAGCTGAGTATTGAGCATGGTGAGTGAGAATACGAGACAGTGAGATGGAGCACCTTGAGAGTTGAGTACATGAATTCATCATTGAGATGCATTACATTTGACATGCGTACTTGAGAAACAAACATAAAGATGCATTTTCTCTTGCTATCCGATTTTGGTGACATTCATGATTTCACCTGCATAATTACATGTAGGCATAAGATGTACTTTCCTCATGCTATCTGAAAATGAAACATCTTATTTATTGTTGAAAGATTTTTGGGGAAAATCACAGTTTTCAAACTTACTCATATGTCTTTGGTGGAAGATTTGGGATTTAGTGTTATACTCGAAAAGCATGTGTCACGGCCCAAATCCCAAACCCGGCCGTGATGGCGCCTCTCGTGAAGACAAGGCCATCCAGAAAACTCTAACACCTCTTATTTAACAGTTATAAATCCAAAACGCGTATTTAAACAATCATAATGAGGAAAACATCGATAATCAGAAGGAAACCAACCTGACACAGCCAAAACCGGGGTGTCACAAGTCATGAGCTACTACAGAGTTGCTATAAGTCTACTAAACAGAATATCTGATACAAAAGTCTGAGATAACTGAAATAGCATAAAATAGGGGAGTCAAGGGGGCTGCGGACGCCAACAACCACCTCGATGCTCCGATCTCGCTGCCTGATCTGGAAAAGGATATCAGTGCTCAGGAACGGACTCTGCTATGCCTGAATCTGCACACATGGTGCAGGGAGTAATGTGAGTACTCCGACCCAGTGAGTAATAATAAATAAATAATAACTGAAGATAAGAAAACACATAACAGCACAGGGCAGTTCTATATCAGGCAGTACTTCACGTAAGGCAGTAAAATCAGTGAAAGTCAAATGAAATCTCAGTTTTAAAGGCAGGTAAATCAGGTAAAACAGCTAATAAGTAGTAAATAGTAAAACTGCCCCTCGCCCCGGTATCAACCGCTCAGTACAGTAACAGCCCCTCGGGCTCACTCTCAGAATAGTATCACATAATAACCGCTGCGGCGTGCAGC
Source organism: Nicotiana attenuata (assembly GCF_001879085.1). NCBI lineage: Eukaryota > Viridiplantae > Streptophyta > Magnoliopsida > Solanales > Solanaceae > Nicotiana > Nicotiana attenuata. Next base: position 19,756 of record NW_017676029.1, on the reverse strand, counting down.
TCGATCCACATATCGCTGCGGCGTGTAGCCCGATCCATATATCTCATCGACGGCGCTCACTGGGGGTGTGCAGACTCCGGAGGGGCTCCTACAGCCCAAGCGCAATATTGCTGTGGCGCGCAGCCCGATCCACATAAACAACTGCTGCGGCGTGCAGCCCGATCCATATAAGTATTTGCTGCGGGGTTCAGCCCGATCCATAATATATATAACATCCTCACTATTGGGTTCTCAACCCCTCTCAGTCATTTTAGGACACAATATTATAAGGTAGGGATCTCAGCCCACATATTTCCCTCATTTAGGACTAACACTTATAAAACCCATTCACATTGTTTAAAACAAATAGAAACATGACTGAGGATGTGATTTTTAAATAAATAAAGTGAGGAAAAATCAGTCATAATGCCCCTAAGGGTTTTACAAGTCGGCACGAGGCCCCAAACATGGCAACTAGCCCAAATCATGATGATAAACAAAACAGCCCAGTCAAATACGCGGTAAAATATCAAACGGGACGGACCAAGTCACAATCCCTAGTAGTAAACAACTCCGCGCTCGCCATTAAGCGCGTGTTTCACCTCAATATAGCACTACGTTGTGCAAATCCGGGGTTTCAAACCCTCTGGATATCATTTACTATCATTACTCACCTCAAGCCGGCCAAAATCCTAGCTCGCAATGCCGTTGCCTCGCAAATCAACCTCCTCGCGCGTCGAATCTGGTCAAACCACAACGAATACGTTACAATAGGCTAAGGGAACATAACCCAATCGAAAAGACTCGAAAAATATCGAAATTCACGAAATTTGCAAAACCCGAGCCCCGGGCCCACTTCTCGAAAAATCAGGAAATTAACATCATCAGATTCCTTATCTCGCCACGAGTCTATACATACCAAAAACTCCCTAATCCAAGCCCGAATGACCCTTCAAATTCCACTTTGAATTACCAAATTTCCAAGCCCTAGCTTTACCCTCTTTTGATGAATTTCCACAAATTTCTATGTTAATTCTACCCTTAAATCATGTATTAAGGTCAAGGAACTCACTTCCAATCACACCTAGCCGAAATCCCCTTCAATTTCTGCCCAAAAGCTCTCAAGGTCGATCAAAAATGGTGGAAATAACCCTTAGCTCGCGGAACAAAATGAGCTTTTAAAATCCTTCTCTGAACAGGCATTTTAGCACCTGCGGTTGCCTTATCGCATTTGCGGCTACCGCTTCTGCGGTTCTACCTCCGCTTCTGCGGATCTTCACTATGCCAGGACCGCTTTTACAGTCAAATCTCGCTCCTGTGGACACCGCTTATGCGGTCAAACACCCGCTTCTGCGGAACTCCTCTAAAGCGTGCGGACCGCTTCTGCGGTCAATGTCCGCACCTGCGGAATTAATCCGCTTCTGCGAAATTCCTCCCATTGGCCAACTCTCGCATCTGCGCCCCTAATCTTCGCATCTGCGAAACCGCATCTGCGGCCCCTCTTCCGCAGATGCGGAAATACCAGATATCAGCAAATCTTCAGCAATCACCAAGTCCAAAATCATCCCGATGACCATCCGAAATCACCCCGAGGCCCCCGGGGCCTCAACCAAAAGTGCCAACCCATCCTAAAACATCATTCAAACTTGCTCCAACCATCAAAACACCACAAACAACACCAAAAACATCAAATTACATCGGATTCAAGCCTAAGTTCTTCTAAAACTTCCGAATTACGCATTCGATCAAAAACCCGACCAAAACACCTCCGAATGACCTGAAATTTTGCACACACATCCCAAATCACCTAATGAAGCTACAACAACTCTCGGATCAAAATCTCACCTATCAACCGGAATTCGCCAAAATACTAACTTCGCCAAATCAAGCCTAATTCTACACCGGACCTCCAAAACCAATTCCGATAACGCTCCTAAGTCACAAATCATCCCCCGAAACTAACCGAATCACCAAAAATCACATCCGAGCCCTCTAACTCATAAGTCAACGTCCGGTTGACTTTTCCAAAACAAACCTTCCTTAAAGAGACTAAGTGTCTCATTTCCTTCTAAACCAATCCAGATCAACTCGTTCAAACAAGACTCTTATAATGAAGCATGAAGAAGCAGAAAATGGGGAAAACAGGGTGGTAACTCACGTGACGACGGGTCGGGTCATCACATCCTCCCCAACTAAAACAAACGCTCGTCCTCGAGCGGGTCAAGAAACATACTTGAAGCCTCAAACAGGTGAGGATATCTGCTCCGCATCTCCCGCTCGGTCTCCCAGGTAGCCTCCTCCACGGGCCGACCTCTCCACTGCACTTTCACCGAAGCTATATCCTTTGACCTCAACTTCCGAACCTGACGATCCAAAATGGCTGCTGGCTCTACATCATAAGTCAAATCATCATCCATCTGAACCGTGCTGAAGTCCAATACATGGGACGGGTCCCCAACATACTTCCGGAGCATAGATACATGAAATACCGGATGCACGCCCGACAAGCTGGGTGGCAAGGCAAGCTCATAAGCCACCTCTCCAATCCTCCTAAGTACCTCAAAATGCCGAATAAACCGCGGACTCAGCTTCCCTTTCTTTCCAAACCGCATAACACCCTTCATGGGCAAAACCTTCAGCAAGGCCTTCTCACCAACCATATAAGACACATCTCGAACCTTCCGGTCCGCATAACTCTTCTGACGCGACTGAGCTGTACGAAGTCTCTCCTGAATCAGCTTCACCTTCTCCAAGGCATCCTGAACCATCTCTGTCCCAATAGCCTAGCCTCGCCGGGATCAAACCAACCGACCGGAGATCTGCACTGTCTCCCATATAAGGCCTCATACGGCGCCATCTGAATACTGGACTGATAGCTGTTGTTGTAAGCAAACTCTGCGAGTGGCAAGAACTCAGCCCAAGAACCTCCAAAATCAATAACACAGGCACGCAACATGTCCTCCAATATCTGAATGGTACGCTCGGACTGCCCGTCCGTCTCAGGATGAAATGCGGTACTCAACTCTACCTGTGTACCCAACTCTCGCTAAAAAGTCCTCCAAAACTGGGAAGTAAACTGAGTACCCCTATCTGAGATGATAGAAACTGGGACCCCATGCAACCGAACAATCTCCCGGATGAAAATCTTTGCCAGCCGCTCCGAAGAATAGGTAGTACATACTGGAATGAAGTGCGCGGACTTGGTCAGTCGATCCACAATCACCCAAATCGAATCAAACTTCTTCAAAGTCCGAGGGAGACCACTCACAAAATCCATAGTAATCCTCTCCTACTTCCACTCGGGAATAATCATCCGCTGAAGTACACCACCCGGTCTCTGATGCTCATATTTTACCTGCTGACAGTTGAGACACCGAGCCACAAACCCTACTATATCCTTCTTCATCCTCCTCCACCAATAGTGCTGCCTCAAATCCTGATACATTTTCGCGGCACCCGGATGAATGGAATACCGCGAGCTGTGGGCCTCCTCCAATATCAACTGCCGAAGCCCATCCACATGGGCACACAAATCCGGCCCTGCATCCTCAATACACCATCCTCACCAATGGTCACGTCTCTGGCATCATCGTGCTGAACCTGTCCTTAAGGACAAGCAAATGCGGGTCATCATACTGGCGCTCTCTAATACGGTCATACAAGGAAGATCGAGAAACCATACAAGCCAACACCCGACTAGGCTCCGAAATATCTAAGCTCACCATCCGATTGGCCAAAGCCTGGACATCAACTGCAAAGGGCCTCTCCCCAACTGGAATGTATGCCAAACTACCCATACTGACCGCTTTTCGGCTCAAAGCATCGGCCACCACATTGGCCTTCCCCGGGTGATACAAAATGGTAATATCATAATCCTTGAGTAACTCAAGCCACCTCCGCTGCCTCAAATTAAGATCCTTCTGTTTGAACAAATGCTGAAGGCTGCGATGATCCGTATATACCTCACAAGGTACGCCATATAAGTAGTGCCTCCAAATCTTCAAAGCATGAACTATGGCAGCCAACTCCAAATCATGTACAGGGTAGTTCTTCTCGTGGGGCTTCAACTGACGAGAAGCATAAGCAATAACTCTACTCTCCTGCATCAATACACATCCAATCCCAATTCTCGAAGCATCAATACACAGTATAAGAACCTGAAGCTGATGGCAAAACCAATACCGGAGCTGTGGTCAAAGCTGTCTTGAGCTTCTGAAAGCTCTCCTTGCACTCGTCCGACCATACAAATGGAGCACCCTTCTGAGTCAACTTGGTCAAGGGCGATGCAATAGAGGAAAATCCCTGAACAAGCCGGCGATAATAACCTGCCAAACCAAGGAAACTACGAATCTCTGTGGCTGAGGTCGGTCTAGGCCAACTCTGCACCGCCTCTATCTTCTTCGGGTCGACCTGAATACCCTCGCTGGACACCACGTACCCCAAGAAAGCCACTGAACTGATCCAGAACTCACACTTGGAGAACTTTGCATAAAACTTCTCCTCCCTCAATCTCTGCAGTACCACTCGCAAATGCTGCGCGTGCTCCTCCTGACTACGCGAGTACACCAGAATATCATCAATAAAAACAATAACGAACGAATCCAGATAATGCCGAAATACACTGTTCATCAAGTGCATGAACGCTGCTGGGGCATTGGTCAGCCCAAAGGACATAACAAGAAACTCATAGTGCCCATATCTAGTCTCGAAAGCAGTCTTAATAATATCTGAATTCCCGATCTTCAACTGGTGATAGCTCGAACGGAGATCAATCTTGGAGAAGACCCTCGCTCCCTGAAGCTGGTCAAATAAATCAGCAATGCGAGGCAGGGGATACTTGTTCTTCACTGTTACTTTGTTCAACTGCCTGTAGTCAATGCACATCCTCATGGTGCCATCTTTCTTCTTCACAAACAGAACCGGTGCACCCCACGGTGACACACTAGGCCGAATGAACCCCTTATCTAGGTGTTCCTGAAGCTCATCCTTCAATTCTTTCAACTCCACTGGTGCCATACGATATGGCGGAATGGAAATGGGCTGAGTGCCTGATGAGTGGTGATTTTACCACTCATTCTAACCTCTTTTCTTTAGCTTTTATGTCCTTTTAATTATAAAATGAGGTTGTTTATGGTGGTTGTTGTCAGATTTTTAGGTAAATGATGCTACGAAGTGATTGGGATTGAATTGAAGTGGAATTTAGCAAAAGAGAGTGAAATTATGCAAAACTTCCAGTGATTCCGCTTCTGCGGAAGTTTGGTCGCAGAAGCGACCCCGCCTCTGCATAAATTCGACCGCTTCTGCGGTGTAGGCCTGGATTGGGATTTTCGCTTCTGCGGAGGAAAAGGCGCAGAAGTGATCACGCTTCTGCGAAGAAAAGAACCGCATCTGCGGTGATAGCAAAATTGACCAACGCCGCTTCTGCGATGAGAGTTCCGCTTATGCGGAGCCGCACCTGCGATGATTCTTCCGCAGGTGCGGAAATCGTGCATCAGACCTGGGCAGAATTGGCATTTCACAAGTTCTCACCCTAAACCATTTTTATACTCGTCCAAACAGATATTTTGGAAATCTTTGGCTTATTTTCAGTTCTTAGGGCTAGAGAGAACAAGTTTTGGAAGCTAGGGTTTTGCACACACACTTGGGTTTTGAAGATTGAAGCTTGTGGTTAAGATTTTCTTACCCATTTATGTTTATCTCTTCATTTCCTTGCTTTGTATTGAATATTTAAGTGTGTAGTATTTATTTCCAACACTTGAATCTTGTTTATGGAAGTATTCATATTTAAAGTGTGGATTATATACCTTGTTGTGCTTATGTATTGAATGATTTTTATTTGTTTATGAAGTGAGTTATTGTTACTTTAATTATTCTTGTTCTTTAATGTTTCCAAAGGGATTAGCTAACCCTTGGACTCGCCCATTAACTCCGAATTAATTTTGGAAAAGATAATTTGGGGTTGGGAAAGATTAATTAACAAGAAATTGAGGCGTTAACCCTCATTTTATAGATTCTACCTAGGGATAGGATTGAACTACTTGTAGCCATTCCGGGTGTGCTTAATCCTCTAATTGTTTTAGGGATAATTCAATTAGGAAGTCTTGTTAGTCTTCGGAAGAAGCTAATTAAGAATTATTATCCGTGGCTGATTAACATAAACTCGCTCATATTTGTAAAATCGTGAAATACATTGGATCGTTACTTGAGTGTAATTCCCGATGCATTCATACTTGTAGCCATTGATCATTTTACTTGCTTTCTAGGTTAGTTTACATTTCCGCATTTAGATATAAACATTTTCAAACCAAAATTCTTAGTGTTTGGCACTGTGCGATAAGCGATAATTTTCTTACATTCCTAATCGCCTACACATTGTTCTCTGTGGGATTCGACCCCGACTCATAGTTGGGTAAATTATATTGCATGCGACCGTGTCTATTACTTTTTAGTAGTGGATTTGGATGTCATCAGTGCCCGACACCAGGTCAATACCAAAATCGATATCCCTGTCCGGGGGCATGCCCGGCAGGTCTGTAGGGAAAACATCGGGAAACTCCCTCACAACTGGAACGGAATCAAGGCTAGGGGTCTCGGCTCCAACATCCCTCACGAACGCCAAATATGAAATCACCCTGCTAGGAACATAGTCAGTCATACCACGCCACTCGATCCTCGGTACACCCGATATAGCCAAAGTGACTGTCTTAGCATGACAGTCTAGGATAGCATGACACGGAGATAACCAGTCCATGCCTAAAATAACATCAAAATCTACCATGCTCAATAGCAACAGATCAAATCGGGTCTCCAGACCCCCAATAGTAACCAAACATGACCGGTATACATGGTCTACAACAACAGTATCGCCCACCGGGGTAGATACATGGACAGGTAAAGCAAGACACCCTCGGGTCGTACCCAAATGATGAGAAAAATATGAGGACACATAGGAATAGGTGGAACCGGGATCAAATAAAACTGAGGCATCTTTGTGGCAGACTGAAATAATACCTGTAATAACAGCATCCGAAGCAGTAGCATCTGTCCTGCCCTGAAGAGCATAAAAGCGAGCCTGACCACCGCCCGATCGACCACCACCTCTGGGGCGACCCCTGGCTACCTGACCCTCACCCCTAGCTGGCGGGGTAGGTGCTGAAGAAATTGGACCAAAAGATGTGGGCTGACCCCTCTGCTGAGATGAGCTAGCAGCACGACGAGGACACTCCCTCCGCATATGCCCAAACTCTCCACACTCATAGCAACTCCTAGGTGCTGGGGACTGGGACTGAAGGGAACCCCTCGTGCCAGAGTGACTAGCTGATGCACTCGGCCTGGAAGAACCCTGAGCAGACAGAGCACGAGATGAACTCTGTGCTGGAAGAGCGCTGAGAGATGGCTGACTCTGCTGAGAACCCTGATAATCCGCTTCTGCAAAAATCCTCTCATTAGCCAACTCTCGCATCTGCGCCCCTAATCTTCGTATCTGCGGAACCGCATCTGCGGCCCCTCTTCCGCAGATGCGGAAATACCATATATCAGCAAATCTTCAGCAATCACCAAGTCCAAAATCATCCCGATGACCATCCGAAATCACCCCGAGGCCCCCAGGGCCTCAACCAAAAGTGCCAACCCATCCTAAAACATCATTCAAACTTGCTCCAACCATCAAAACACCACAAACAACACCAAAACGATCAAATTACGTCGGATTCAAGCCTAAGTTCTTCTAAAACTTCCGAATTACGCATTCGATCAAAAACCCGACTAAAACACCTCCGAATGACCTAAAATTTTGCACACACATCCCAAATCACCTAAGGAAGCTATAGCAACTCTCGGAATCCCATTCCAACCCTCGGATCAAAATCTCACCTATCAACCGGAATTCGCCAAAATACTAACTTCGCCAAATCAAGCCTAATTCTACACCGGACCTCCAAAATCAATTCCGATAACGCTCCTAAGTCACAAATCATCCCCCGAAGCTAAACGAATCACCGGAAATCACATCCGAGCCCTCTGACTCATAAGTCAACATCCGGTTGACTTTTCCAAAACAAACCTTCCTTAAAGAGACTAAGTGTCTCATTTCCTTCTAATCCAGCCCAGATCAACTCGTTCACATAAGACTCTTATAGTGAAGCATGAAGAAGCAAAAAATAGGGAAAACGGGGCGGTAACTCACGTAACAACGGGCCGGGTCGTCACAACATTGTCACACCTCCTTTTTATCTACTACACCCGCGGAAGAGGGTATGGTAAAGGGAGTTATTTCCAACTTGAAGTGACAATCGGAACGGGATTATTTATTTAAGATCAGAGTCGCCACTTGGGATAGTTATGGTGTCCCAAGTCACCGGTTTTAAATCCCGAATCGAGGAAAGATTGACTCTGTTTTACAGTCAGCGAACAAGAAATCCGAGTAAGGAATTCTGTTAACCCGGGAGAAGGTGTTAGGCATTCCCGGGTTCCGTGGTTCTAGCACGGTCGCTCAACTGTCATATTTGGCTCATTTGTTTGATTTTAGTACATGTTTTAATCTATGTGCCTTTTAACTCTTGAAACGCTTTTATTATTATTATTTTTAGAGAATTGCAACGTCGTGAAAATGCGTCTCGAACCACGTTGCACCAGTGCACCCGTGATCGTTAACACATTTCGACTTCGTTGAGATTTGGATTTGGGTCACATAAATGTGCACCCGAATATAGGGAAGTAATATTAAAGTACGCGCCTAAAGCAGCTACCTGTTTATTATATTTGGGGAAGGCCGTGAAATTTGCTAAGCGGCGTATCCCGAAATCTAAATTTTATATAAAGCATTATCGAAGACCCCGCAACTTATATTTTGGCGAGGCTCGTGTAATTTTTATTCAGGAAAAGGCAGTCTTAAAGCAACTATATTTTTTATTTGTCTCCAGCAGCGCAAGAAAAATCCTAAAGTTTGTTATTGAACTGAAGTAAGTTAAATGGTAATTATGTGTCAAGGCCATCGATCGGGCTCTGAGATAAGCCCAACGAAGGAGTATTGTACCCATGCTCTTCTAACAAGCTGCCAGTTATTTGGGCTCCTGCAAGCTGCCAGTCCAGGCCTAAGCCCCAAAGTCCCTGGGGATGGCTATAGGGGCCTGGATTTAATTAAAAAGAAAGAATTCTGATTCAATTAAACAAAAACTATTGAAATTACTCTACACTCTTTAATGAATCGACTGATTTATGGGCTATGTATACTGATTTTAAAGCGTATCAGCATCTAGAATTGAACGTGCATTACACTGAGCTACTGATTTCATGCTTGCGTTATTTGATTTCAAAGTGTATTTAAACTAATCTGCTATGCTACTGTTCTAAAATGCCTTAAACAAGTACAGAATTCAAAGTCCATAACAGTCCAGATTAACAGTTCAAATGTATCTATTATTCATACACCAAAACTACTAACTAACACCAATTATATTTATCCAACTAAACAACGTTCAAATGAGCCTAGATTTGCAGTATTTCCATTTCACTTCACTTCACAGCTACACTCAAGTGAGTTCATAAACGTGTACCTGAGATTTGAATTGAAATAGAAAGGAAGATTAGCACAGTAACAGCTTCAAGCAGCAACTCAGAGAACCAATTTAAAATCTCAACAACAGACCAGCACAGATTCAGCAGTTCAGGATAAATTGGAAAGCCTACAGAGTTCACAGATCAAACCAAAAATGTCACCAAATAACCAGAGATGAACCCAGGACTGACACAACAGTAAACAAACAACACTCGAACTAAGCAGACCTCATGGCCCACATGACTCGAACAGCTTGTGAGTATCAACATTGAGCAGAATCAGATGAGTTCAGGTTATTTCTGACCTTAATGAGCTAGAACAATTGAATAAGGACTGGAATCTGAAGGTGAGCAAAAGGAGAATTAATGAAACCGTAATTTTTTTTTGATTTTTTCTTATTGTTTTTCTGGAAATTTCGAGAGAAACTAAGATCCAAGGAGGGTTGGATTTCAGATTTTCTGATCTGAACCTTGTGGAGAATCCGGGGGATTTTGATGGCTGAAAACTTCTTCTCAAGGCAAATGATGCCTATTTATAGGAAATTAGGTCAATTTCAGATTTTTCCTTTACCCCTTAGTCCCTATTCTATTTCAGTGTTTACCCTTTATTTTCTGACTTGTTCACACAAGCAACTACCTTAAGTTTATAGAACCTACACTATAGTCCATCCTAGAAAGGTTCTATACTTGTTACAATCCCTATTTATCCTTACCCCTTTAAAAATTACCAAATCTGATGAAAGTACCCTTTCCTATCCTAAACTACCCTTGAACCTCCTGAAATTACTAGCCTACATTAACTACACTAAACTTCTAACTGACCCTGGTCCAAATAACTATTTCTGCAAATTAACCAGCCACCAATCCAATGCAAATCCTAAATTCAAATAACTACTGGATTTGATTAACAACTACTAATAACAAGTCAAAGTAAAACAGGTCTCAAATAGTATTGTCAAAACTGTAAGCAAACAGATTCGACACACACCAACTAATAGAACAAACTTAAACATTCATGAAGCTGGAGAAGATTTAAGCAACTCAAAACTTAAACTAAATCCTAAACATGATCAAATCCGAATTCTAAAGAACTCAGTCACAACTAAATTGACAAACGACCCAATTCTCTTATTGATTAAAAGACAATGAAGAATAACAAATAAGAAACAGGCTAACCTAGTTGAGCACTGGTTCAACCAAAAAAATGAGGAGAAATAAACTCAAGCCCTAAATTGATTGATCAAGAGGAAATATAAGTCAAGAGGGAAAAGACTAACGAAAGAAGACAAAGGAAAACTTAATTAGTTTGAGCACTCGACTGACTATGGGTGAGCTCTACCGCCATTTGTTTGAATCCTCCGGGATTCTTGACGCGTAACATCCCTAATCGTGTGTTTTCAAAAGAAACACATGATTAGGGAAATCACGGTCCAAATCCCTAAGATTTCTGAGCTAGGGTTCTGCCGGTCTAGTTCTGAAATCAGAAGCTCTGCAGATTCGAAAGGTTTTGTTAGGGATTAATGATGGGGGAGGGATGAGGGACATTTGTAACGAATTTGGCCCAGTTTGGGTGAGTTTGCGAACTTGGCCGGAAACTTTGCTGGAATTTCGAGGAGACTGGCTATGATTCGAGGGGAGCTGAGGGCATGGTTGACAGGGGAAAGACGAGGGGAGTCAATGGCGTATTTTTGGTGGTCATCGGAGCATCGCGTCGCGGCAACGATTTCCGGCCGGCGCGGACGGCGGAGGGGCGGTGGGCTAGGGCGGAGGAGGGTGGAGGACGGCGGAGGCAGGAGGGATTAAGGTTTGTACGAGGGGATGGGATTGTCGTTGAGTTTTGTATAAAAATATTACAGTTTTTATTACATTTTGAGAGTCAATTGTGGCACCTGGATCTGGGGAGATGGAAATGGTCGTGATTAACGACGTCAAAACGACGTCGTTTGATCAAGAGGCACCTGGACCGGCAGAGCATTTGGGCCTGGGCGTGGGAATTTCGTTTTGGGCCTAACTGATTTTGCCCAAATTTGGCTTCCAATTAAGACCATTTTTAATTTTTCCTTCTTTTTCTTTATCTATTTTTGTATATATATTTTTTGTATTTATTTATTTTTTTGATTTTATAAAATGCTAAAACAAAGTAAATACCTATTACACTATTTAAACTCCTGAATTTACTTATAACTCTATTTAAAGACAAATGCAACTATTTTCTGCAATTTTTTTTACATTTTATTCTAAAATTAATTATAAAGTTGTGAAATTAAATTCCTAAATGACAATGCATATTTTTTGTATTTTCATATTGATATAAAATGCACAAATAAAAATGCAACAATTACCAAAGGATGCCACAAAATTCACAAAAAATTATAAATACTAGAAAAACTGTTTTGTTTGAAATTTTGGGAGAATTATAGCTTAGGGGCAAAAAATCACGTGCTCACAGCTGCCCCTCTTTGCCCGAAACACGAAGAGTTTTCGTGCAAAACAAGTGAGCATCAAATGAAACGATTTTTGCCCGTTTGCATATTCCGTGTGAAGCAATTTTGAAAAAGCTTGACCGCACCCGCTTCAGAGGTTGCCTACATATCCTGGCTAAACAGGAATCAGGTCAGTGTAGTTCGGGAAGGTTGGTAGCGGGGACTACCAGGAGCTGTAATTTCACTGCTTGTTGTTGCTGCTACTGCTTGCTGACCTCCTTATTACACCGTATCAAATAAAAAAGAAGCTAGTCTAAGCTATGAGTTACAAAAGTCCTATCTGTGTCTTCTAACTTGCTCTTTGTGTTGCTTTGAACTTGTATCTTTTCCCACTGGATTCTTGCGTTTCGCCTGGCATTGTGATTGTAGATTGTTTCACCATTCCTCCGGGTGATGTTTGACCCGCTGGTATTTGCAATATGTGCCTCTATTCTCAGGCGGGCTCCTGATTGCTGGACTTGGAAAGTATTCCCTTGTTCTCCAGGTGGGCGCCTGATTGCTAAACTTGAAAACTATTCCCTGTTCTCCAGGTGGACGCCTGATTGCTAAAACTTGAAAGTATTCCTCGTTCTCCAGTGGGCGCCTGATTGCAAAACTTGAAAAATATTCCCTTGTTCTCCAGGTGGGCGCCTGATTGCTAAAACTTGAAAAGTATTCCCTTGTTCTCCAGGTGGCGACCTGATTGACTAACTTGAAAAATATTCCTTTGTCATCCAGGTGGCGCCTGATTGCTAAAACTTGGAATATATTCCCTTGTTCTTCAGGTGGGCGCCTGATTGCTGAAACTTAAAAGTATTCCCTGTTCTCCAGTGTGGACGCTGATTGCTAAAACTTGAAAAATATTACCCTTGTTATCCAGGTGGGGCCTGATTGCTGAAACTCGAAAAAATATTCCCTTGTTATCCAGGTGGGCGCCTGATTGCTAAAACTTGAAAATATTCCCTTGTTCTCCGGTGGGCGCCTGATTGCTAAATTAGAAAATATTCCCTGTTTCCAGGTGGCGCCTGATTGCTGAAACTGAAAAATATCCCTTGTTCTCCAGGTGGGCGCGCTGATTCTGAAAACTTGAAAGTATTCCCTTGTTATCCAGGTGGGCGCCTTGATTGCTAAAACTTGAAAAATATTCCCTTTTTATCCAGTGGGCGCCTGATTGCTAAAACTTGAAAAATATATCCCTTGTTCTCCAGGTGGGCGCCTGATTTCAACAAAATAACGCGAAGAAATTTCTGCCCCTGTTTCAATCAAAAGAAAACTTTGTAGTAATAAGGTGACTAGCTGCTGGCATTCTCTGTTGGCCATGCTCCCGCTTCTGACATCCACCCTGACTTGCTTCCTGGACTTGCCTTGACTTGCCCCGATTTTCCCAGTTGACTTTCAACCCTTAAATTCCGATGACCCCATGTTTACTTCATATCATTGTTTGGTGTTCCTGTTCCTTTCCTGTGAACCTTGCCTTTTCCTCGCAATGTCTGATTATTCCACTGATTTTATTGATCCTTCATTTTTACTCCTTT